>NC_085999.1:34725461-35025461 GCF_030014385.1 Trichomycterus rosablanca | reverse complement strand
TTTTATTTTCATTTGGAAAAACACACTCAGTCCAGTCCAGTGAATCTGTACTTAAATAACAGCAGAGAACGAGCAAACAAACATAAACAAGCACACAGGAACAAACACACCCTCTGCACTTTATACACAACCTACAAAGTCCTGAAAACAATAAAATCATTTATTTATTAAACACAGTGATTTGAATAGAATTGAAATAGAATTCCTCAATAAAAAGGTGTCTGCAAATGAATTTATAGTTGTTCTATGGGAGTGGTCTTATCCAGGATGACAGTTTTTATATTTACAGAACTAGAGGGGTTACTGAATGAGTTGATATTATGACCATTCTTTGGCCTGCAGTCACCAGATCCAAACCCAACAAAACTTGTTTTTTATTCTTGACCTGGAAACACTGGGTACAATACAGGAACACAGGCAGGACAGGGCCGGGCCCTAATTCATCACAGGGCCTCCTTCCTCTTCCCAATTCCTCAGACTTAGTGAGTCATGTCTGAATTAACGCCCAGCTGGCCGATAACACAGCTGAGATCCAGATTCGATGAGATCCATCTTAGCGGTGCTATTGGTTGGCCGGCTGTCTACCCCAGGGCTAGCGTGAAAGACTGCTGCACCACTCGATCTCCCCAACTTGATATCCAGAGGAGATTTTGGATTAAGGTGTTGACAGTCTCTTTCACCATTCTGAAATCTCCAAATATAGAAAGGTCTTTTTAAAAAACAAATGGTGTTTTATCCCTCCAGGCCCAACTAAGACACAGAAGAAGATTTTCCACAAGATTTTGGACTGTCTGTGGAAGGTTGTGCCCATTCAGTCAGAAGAGCATTCGTGAGATCAGGCACTGATGTTGGATAAGAAAGCCTGGCTCACAAGTTACATTCCAATTCTTCCCAAACGATGCTTTTTGGGGTTGAAGTCAGGGCTTTGTGCAGGCCACTGGAGGTTCTCCACACCAGACTTTGTCAAGCTGGAACAGGAAAACACCTTCCTTAAACTGTTGCCACAAAGTTAGAAGTTATTTATGTTATGTAATTGGTTGTATAGACCTATTAGCTAGGAGTGTAACTGAAATACCTGAACTTAATAATTAGGACCACAGAGTTTATTTCTTAGCAAATATTTCTGCTGATTCTGTAATAATTTTACTTAAGATACTTAGTAATAATTTTTGTGATGAGAAATATATTTATTTAGAATCTTTTATTTGATAAGGCACAGTGGTGTAAAGGTAATTGCCCCCTGTCTGATTGCCTCTGTTACTGCATATTTGTCCTACTGATTTCAGATCACTGAAAAAATAAATTAAACAAAGAAAACTGGGTAAAAAATACACCTTTTTTTGTCAAATATAATGTATATAGGGTTATCCAACACATTACCTCAGTAAAAATAATTGCCCCCTTAGCGACTTAAATCAACCAGTTCACCAAATGCAAGCCAATTTAGTTAATTGAACGCAGCCAATCTGGATTTTAGCAGGTCAGTAGAATATAAATCTCACTCATCTTGATCCTTACCATTAAAGTCAAAGCAGTCATGGTAAACTGTCTATAGAAACACTAACACGGATGACTTGTTTTTATAGAGAAAGGATTAAAGTCTGTCTGTAATGTCTGTAAGGACGACAGTTTTCTTTATAGTTATTGCTGCTTAAGGTGATTCAGCCAGCTACTAGGTTAAAGGGGCAATAATATGACCGGGGTGATAAGGGTGTTGTACAACTTTGTTTTGTTTTTAAATAAATGAAGTGATTTTTTACAAAATGTTATTTTTATGTTTCATCCCTTTAAGTAATTTTGGTTTGAAAGATTTTCTCTTCCTCTCTCTGTCTGACTCGGCCATGTGCCAGACGTTCTTCAGTCTTGTCATTCATCTGCAGCTTCTTACTGTGGCATTTAGCCAAAACACCCAGCACTAGTGCGCTCTTTCCATCTGGTGTCCCCACCCGTCTCAATATGAACCCCCAAACATCACCCCCATAAACACTGGCCTAGATGGGGCCATTTAATTACAGGGCGACACAAATGTACTTATTTACTTGTATCTAAGGCACATTTACAACAACCAGTCCAAATTCTGCATGTTTTTAAGAGAGAGAAAGAGAGAGACTACATACTTCAGACATCGGACACTTCGACCCTGTCCCAAACAGCACAAATGCAGCCTTGTGGTCTGAATTTGCATGTACCCATGAGGTCCAAAATGCTATAGGTTGTCCCACCACTACTCAAACCATGAACTTCCATCTAAATGGCAAATGTCAGTATTTCACTGGCCACAGTGATGCATCTGCACAAGCTCTTGACTATATAAAACAACATCGAGGTCACAGCACTGGTCAGGATGGCAGTGGATCTGGTGCTACCCAGAAACAAATGTAAAATATTCAGAGATGCACTCAATATCTCAACCCTGTTTCCCCTGTGTGGACCTCACCATATCTCCCTTTTGCCTGTGCATCATGGTGTCAAGTGCAGTTTGTCTCACCTTGTACACACCAGGTGAACCACACACTTGGGCTCATATGCCTTTTTTTACATTATTTCTTGCACCTAGGACGACCACAGGGCTTGGGGTGCCATTCAGGACAGGGCCTAAAATCCCTACTGAACACCTGATGGATGCTACAGCAGGTCCTCTGTTCAGCAACTCGTAATAAACAGTAACACAAACACCTTCACCTCATGCTTCCATTCATCCAGGAGAAACATCTCAGTCTTTCACACACACATGGGAGTTCAGCGCCTCCTCCAGCAAAGTGCATTTGATTTGGTCCTGAATACAGTCACTCAGGTGTGGACCACACACACTTCCAGCTTCCAGTTGTGAAGTCCACAGTGTGTAATACCCACGTCATTTTTTGCTTCATTTAATTCCTTTTCAGTCCCTCATAACGTCTTTTTTTGTGGAGACTCCTTTTAAAAAGCTGCAGCAGATTTATGATATGCTCTCGTTTTTGGGGACGTAATCCCAGCTGTCCCGCTGAATGTTCTCCTGCTTTTCCTTCAGTCCTCGCTTGAAGAATCCAGCCTGCGAAGAAGAGACATGTCAGAAAAGAGACGTCAAATATTTTACATCCTAAATTTACTACGTTTGTATTTTCAGATATAATTCTTTTACACATCCAGCCTGTACTGAGTTTAACCATGATGAGATTAACCAAATGTAACTTTTCACACATGCGCCATCAAATAAAATGACCTAAAGTTGTGACCGAATTGAATGCAAGAAAATGAGATGTAAAACCTTAGCTCATGAGCCTAAGTGACAACTTGAACCAGAGACCTTTTACTATCCAAAAACATATTACTCACAATAGCTGGATAATTACGTTTAGTAGAAGAAAAGAGCTAAGTGACTTTTTGTTTAAAAGAATCTCAAGATTGCCAGTCTATACTGTACGTCCCTTAATTATACGTAGCCTAGTGGTTAAGGTACTGGACTAAGGTACTGGACTAGTAATTGAAAGGTCACCGGTTCAAGCCCCACCACTGCCAGGTTGCCGCTGTTGGGCCCTTGAGCAAGACCCTTAACCCTCAATTGCTTAGACTGTACATTGTCACAGTACTGTAAGTCACTTTGGATAAAAGTGTCTCCCAAATGTTTTGAATGTAAATGTAAACATCTGACTTCAGCTGTAGCATAGCATTCAGAAGGCAACTAATAAATGTTCCTTACCTTCCAGAGACAAAAGACCAGCACGGCGAGAATGCTCAGGCCCAGAAACAGACTAAAGCCGATGATTATCTGAGCCAAGACAGGCGGCAGCTTCTGGCTGTTGTGCCCCTCCAGGCTCACCTGCAACAGCACAGATGTTTCATTAAAAAAACAACCTCTGGATTGACAGTAAGCAGAATGCTGAGGTTCAGTCTGTGTTCTCACACACATTCACAGAGAGCAGTGTTTAATTCTCTGTACATGATACGCCTCCCTGTAGAACCCTGGGGGTTGATTAAAGGTGGACAACGCGTGTCGGAGGGGTCAAAACATTACTAATAGTGGTATAATAAATTTTTCATTTATTTAGTACAGAATGATGCGGATTGAGACACAGCAATGGATGCGTGCAAGCAACTGGCTTTGCAAGCTATCATTAGTCATTCAAATATTGCTCTGCTATCCGCCGACCGGGCACCTACACGAACATACAGCTGGCTGTGTGTCTGCAGGGGGAAGGACAATGGCTGTTCTTATTGCTGCTGTGATTGTGGCCTCTGCACGAGAGATGGCTGATTCACGGATAGCAGTGCGGATAGCCGACTCTCTGTATGCTATACTGGCCTCTGTGTGACTCATTTCTCTCAGGCAGATAAAATTAAGCAGTTAGAAACTGCAAGCGTGTTGGATGTGTGTGATAGTCTGCAGCTCTCCTTAGTCCCCCAAGTGGGGGTCTGCAGTGGCGGAGGATGTTACAGGTAGGTAATTGGATATGACTATAACATCACCATATCATTACTGCACTATAACATGACATATTAGTGCACCATCATTAATGATGCTGTGTATTCAGTACTGATTAGTATAAGACTGAGTTTCCCAGTGAAGCAGACTGGAGGTTTGGACTGTTGATTCAGGGATGTGTGTGTGCTGTGTGGTGTGACTCACTATAGCGTAGATGTTGTCCTTCAGCAGGATGGTGTTGTTGTCCTTGACCGGTGACATCACAGAGATGATGCTGTTCATCTGCATTATAGCATGTCTTCCCTAAAAAACAACAAGAAGTTTTAAATCTCAGTGGTGCTATCAGCCACTTGGGCATCAACACAGACATGACTGGCTATGTCTCAGAGGATGGAGGGGTGGCTAAAGCATGCGATTGATTAGTGCCCAGTCAAGGGTATTCCTGCCCTGCGCCTAGTTTTTCCTGAGCCAGTTACAACCCTTATGAGGATAAAGTGGTTGATGATAATGAAATAAAAACAAATTCAGGGTGTATGATGTTTATGATAAACACAATTAACCCTACAATTTATCGCTTCAAATATATTGGGACATAAAAATGAAAAACAACAATGAATTTAATCTGGACATAAACAGTCTATCACAGTGGAGTTTTTACATTAGTGGGTTGGGAAACTGGGAGAAAATTGTTTTGAATGAAAATATGTTTTGTTTTATGTTTTTTTTTATTATTATTATTTTTGCTCCAAATAATGAGCAATCCATTTCCACACAATAAACACAGAACAATATTTATTTCAATATTAAAACCTGTGAAAAACCAAATACAAAAAATATAAGTATATATATTTTCTACACAGAATTGACATTAATGTAATAAAAAATCCCACCAACATTGATGCACCTGCTGTACATACCAGAAGAACACACACTACCATATCATTACTATGTTAGTGTCATTTCAGTCCTGACATTGGTCCATGTGCCACATAATATCTGGTCAGTGGGGGTCCTATGTGGGTATTTTTTAATTATTAAATTGGGTACAGGGGGTGAGATAGTGTACAGAGCAACAGATGGGCTATAATCAGTGATTGTATGCATTTTCATTTCACTTCATTATCATTGTTCCACCACTTTATCCATAAATTAATTTATTACACCTGTTAGCAATTGTTGTGGCCGAAACACTCTCACTCACTTTCTTAACCGCTTATCCAGTCAGAGTCGCGGTGGGGTGCTGGAGCCTATCCCAGCTTTTCAATGGGCGCAAGGCACACAGTAACACCCTGGATGGGGCGCCAGTCCATTGCAAGGCAGACACACACTCATACACATACCCATTCACCTATAGGGCAATTCAGTGTCTCCAATTAACCTGACTGCATGTCCTTGGACTGTGGGAGGAAACCGGAGCTCCCATAGGAAACCCATGGAGACATGGGGAGAACATACAAACTCTGCACAGAAAGGACCCGGACCGCCCTGCCTGGGGATCGAACCCAGAACCTTCTTGCTGTGAGGCGACAGTGCTTCCCACTTAGCCACGGTGCTGCCCGTGGCCGAAACATTCAAATAAAAAAATAGTGTCCAGATACTTTTGTTCATACAGTGTATGCTACATAAAAAGAGAAGTGCTAAATATTTCTGTCCAATCACTGTGTAGGTTCATTACAAGTCAATGTAATTTTTTGACGTGAGACTCACTGGGCTGATCTGGAGAACATCAGGGTTGAGCTCCACCTCCAGATTGACGGTGACCTCTTTGCCGATGTCAATGTTACCGAAGCTGCACTCGATGATCCTACACGCCCCGTCTACTTTAACACAGAACTGCAGAAGAACGACAGAACACACATCCGTGATGAGGACACAAACTTTGTCACTGCAATTCTCAGAAGTAAAAGGGCACAGAGAAGGAATGAAGCTGTACCATCGTCCGCTTGCTGCTTTTAGACATGTAGAAGACCAGATCTTCATAGAACCGAGCTTTCCTCACATCACAGTCGTCCTTCAGCGGCTGGCTGTTGTTCTTCACATGGCACACGCCCTGAGTTGTCTACAACATGCATATAATATTTAGAATAGCAATAAATACACTGTAGCTAAAAATGAGATGTAGCTAACTATGAGATGTCAGACAACCCATTCCAGATTACAATAGAACCCCTTTTTAACTATAAAAAACTTATCATAAGAGTTTGCAGTGTGTCTGTGGGAACATCTGTCCTCAGTCACAGACGACACTGATGCTGACTTAACACTGACATTCCATTTCATCTTAAAGATGTTTATGGGGTTAAGTGTGCAGGCAACTGGAGTTTCTCAGTTAAATTATAAACACAAATCACAGATTCTTCTTGTTATTGCCTTTTACTAAATGTCCCAACTTTTCTGGAAAAGGTGTTTGTATATACACCTAACATTTAGTTGATTCAGCAGGTTGCAGATGTGTATGACCAGGTGTCAAAACTTTAGTATTGTCCTGTATACTGAAGATGTCTTTTATTATGAAGTGCTATTTTGTCTTGTTTCCCACCTCCAGCTCTCACCTGTAAATCTGTGATTCGGATGAGTTGGTCTGGATAGGGAACCATGACCTGAGGGATCTCGATTTCTACTTTGGCATCAAGAGCTTTACTGGGACCAACGTTCATCACCTGTGAATCACAGAAACGTTGATCATCACAGAACTGAAGGTAGGAAGCACGTCTTTTTTTCACATTTTCATCATAAACATATGATAATAAACATATGACTGCAACGTTTACAACATTACAGCAAAGAAAACACTACAAAGTGCAGCTCTGGATTTTAAAAGGAATAAATGACAAGGCTTTTGTGAGTACCTTAAACGTGTAGTTGAACTTTTCACTGTAGCAGTCGACTGGTGTCAGTTCATGATCTCCAAATATGAATGTATTCGGAGACACAAGTCTGCACATAAAAAGAATGCATGATTTAGATAATTAAACAAACATGGTATTATAGCAGAAACATTAAAAACATCACATTATCACATTAAAAAGGACACTTTTAAGACTTTGAGTCTCCACCGAACCAGTAATTAATCTTTCCAGGAGTTGCCAGCTTATAAAAATTAAGGGCTCATCAACAACTCATTTACCAAGTCATCTAAAACCCCCAAAACAACTGGAGATCCAGCTGGTCCAGCTTCTATCAATTTACAAAACTCACAATATAAAAAAGCTAATAATCTGGTTGATTTAGCAGCAACACAACCAAGCATCTGTGTCTGAATCATATTTTAATTAGTATTCTGAAATCATTAGCCTTAATAACAGAGACAACGGGGGGTACTTACTTTTTCACACCACTGTACTGTACTTCAATACAGTGAAGAGTGAGTGCATTAAAAATAAACCCAGCCTGTTTTACTTCTCAACCACTTTATGATTCAGTCCACATTGGGTTATGACAGAGACCAAAAGCTGGTCATGTAGGCCTCACAAACATTAATAATATTTATTTATCCATCCAACTATCTGTCTTTCTACTGACTAGTCCATCCATCCATCCATCCATTTATCAATTTGTCTTTAATTTGTCAAATCTGCCTGTCTAATTGTCTGTCTGTATGTCAGTGTATTTATCCTTCCATCTATTCATCTCTTTACTTATGATCTAATACAACATGTAAGAAGTAAGTTATTGACTGGAATGATTCTGTCACTTACCCGTGTACATTCAGATCCACACCGTATCTCAGTGGCAGAGTCAGATGAGCCACGTTATCATGTAGAAAATCTTTGTTCTCGTAGTTCTCTCTGAAATAAACAGCACATACAGTAATTAGTCATGATAACTGAGTGTTTGTGAAGGTAGAGGAATGTTTTATTATGTGTTGTGATCCAGAGTTTTCATCCTGCATGTACAGAGTTACTGTAAATCAGTAATGATTCTACAAAATAGTTCAGAAATGTGTCCAGATGATTCGCTGGAATTCAGGAATAAATTAAAGTCAACTGAAACATGCCAGATGCTTTCTTACTGTAGCTCAAATGTGCAAGCGGTATAAAGAAAGTAAATACGAGTTCCCACTTCTTAGTTTTGAGAGAAGTTGAATGCAGCATGACTTCTGCTTTCCATTTATGTCTTATTTTCCTCTGAAAATACCTGTATTTAGTATTTAATACAAACCCTGTTCCTGATTTTTGTAGACTACAAAATCGCTACTGTCACTTAATTATTCACACTTTAAGCAGCCACAGTGTATCTGTGCAACATCAAATAAACATAACAGCAAAGTATGTAAGAAGTAAAATAATTGTTGGAAACAGCTACTATGCTGTTTCACCTCGAGTGACTCATGTTATCCTGTACTATATGTTTACCCATCACCCCTAACAACATCCAAACATACTAGCGCTCTGTGTGTGTGTCTGTGTGTGTACCAGGTGCTCCATTATAATCCATATATAACACACACATCCACACTGCAGCACATTCATGTAAAACTCTTACTGACCAAGACCAACCAATGTCATTTCCTTTCATAAACTCATTCCTCTGGATTTTGCTTTGGTTTGAAGTTCCTAATTCATTCAGCTCTTCTGCTTTAGCCCAGACGTGCCAGTGGTGGCTGATGGCAAATTGCACTAAGAGTGAGTATGGCAGGTGGGAAAGACTTAAATCCCAAATGAATGATCATAAATGCAGACCTACAGTAAAGCATTTCTCACCTTGTAGCATTGATGCTGATGCTGAGATCCCCAGCACTGCTGTTCTGATTCACATCCAGTAATAAGCTGATGTTGAGCTGTAAACCCAAGAGAATCAAATCAATATCAGATAGTACATACAGATAAAGAGAATGATCATTTTTCCTTGCTTTTGTCTTTCTTACAGATCAATAAACGTTGTAATAAAATGCTCCTGTAGATCATGTGGAGGGTGGAAGTGAGTTTAGACAACCTTTACCTTGGACCGAGCAGGAATGTACAGATTTCCCACACTGCAGTCCAGACCGATGGCTGTTTTATCTTCCTCAGCGATCTCACAACTCACATGTTTCTCCTCCTGAAATCCACCATCAGATTAAAAATTAAACTTTACCCTGTGATTATTGGGTATACGACCATTACATGTAAATTAATAGGCATTGTTATGTAATCTATACCCAGGCTGATGGCACAGCTGGGGATTTGAATCCTGGATCCCAGCAGTAGTGGGCTAGCATCATTTATCATTGTGCCACCAAACTGCCTGGAGTAAGATTTCAGTTTATTGGAATTCGGGGGAACTTCTGACTGAAATACCCAACTCACCAATTAGAGGGGCACCAGTAGCCAAAAGTATATAGACACACCGTGTATTTCTGGAGTTTAGGTGTTACAACTTCTCATTCAACATCAGTGCTTGACCTTACTACAACTCTTTTTACTGCATATGCACAAAGAGTGAAGGCTGTTAAAGCTGCAAAAGGGTGCAAGGACTTCATATTAATATTAATAGCCATGGTTTTAAAATAGACGTTGAACAAGCTCATGTTCAGGTAGCCACACATTCCTGCCCATACAGTGTACATACACAATTATTATTAAATATGATGGTGCGCTACCAAACACACCAAAAGTGCAAGAATGTTGTGGCGAGGTAACGCCCAACGACATATAAAATATCAGAAAATAACAGTCAAGGAGGAGGCAAAAATAACAAAAAGCCTGCCAAGTCAGTTACTCTGATACTCTGATATCAGAAAAATTCTCTTGGCATTATCTTACCTACACCAAAACTGCTTGTTAAAAATAGACACATTATGATGTGGTGTTTGTTTCCTAATGAAAATAAACAGCCAGAATCTCTCTCAAAAACAGTTTTGTAATTCCACAAGTAGAAATAATTTTCTTAAAAAAACAATACTTACTAATTACTAATTACTAAGTATTTATATTGCATAAAATACACCAAGTTTTAAATAGGGCAGTGGAAGCTCATGTGTTAAGGTACTGGTCTAGTAATCTAAAGCTTGTTGGTTCTTGCCCCATATCTGCTAGGTTACCACTGTTGGGCTTTTTGATTATGATTCTTAACCCTCAATTGCTGGGACTGTATTCGCTCACAGTTGTGATTCTCTTTGAGACAAAAGTTTCTGCTAAATGCTGTAAATATAAATCATAGAAAGACATGAAAATTTCACACAACATGTAGTCATCATGGTGAGGATGAAGGAGCTCTTAAGGACAAAATCATTCAACAATAATGAAAGTTAAAGCTACAGAGCCACAGCACACAAAGATAGTGAGAACTTTAGGAAGCCCCTTCATGTTCACCATCACTGATGCCGCATAATCATTTTTCCGAATAATAGCAATGGCTGTCATCCCCAGGTGGGGCGGTCCGGGTCCTTTCTGTGCGACCCTGACTGGATAGGTGGTTACGACAGTGAGTGAGTGAGTGAGTGAGCAATGGCTGTAGGCCTTTTATAATGAAACCAGGGGTGATTTGCATATTAACTTGATTTATTTGTATGAACCTTTGTTTATTACTTTTTTTTAAAAGCAGTGATAGCTCAGTAGTTAATGTACTTGACAAGTATCACAATATTGCAAGTTCAAGCCCACACTGCCAAGTTATCAATTGCTTGGACTGTATTCAGTCACATTTGTAAGTGGTTTTGGATGATGGCTTGTGCTAAGTGTCATAAATGACTTAATATAGTGCCTATATATTTAAGTATTGTTTCTACTAATGACACCTGTTTGAAAACATATTGTTATGTGTGTATACTCACAGCGTCGAGCACTTTGATAAAATGCAGGTTGTTGGGGAATCTGAGGTGCAGCTTGGGAAGAAAAGCATCGTCTCCAGAGTTAACCAGTGTGGTATTTAGCATGATGGTCTTCCCGTTACCCAGAGCAAAGTATGGCATGTTGTTGTAAGACCTGCCGAGAAAAGTAGCACCTCATTAAAGACTCAACTCACTATGAAGTAGCATTTCTGTAAATATAAAGCTCATTTCCAGAAACGTTGAGAATTTTGTAAAATGTTAAAAAGCTGAAAAGGACTATTTGCATCCAGCTGTAATCCTGATAATCAAGATTTATATAAGCACCAGGTGTAAACAGGGTCTACGGTATTGGGAAACACATTTATTAAGCATGGAAACAAACAAACAAACAACAACACCACACAAAAATCTGCATTAAAATCATTGCATTCATTTGCATCCCAATTTCTTCACTGTCTGCTTTGAAGAAAGGATGAGAGACGGGGAGAGGATGGGCTTCGAGTTTGGAGCCTTGAAACGAGGCACCAGGTGCACATCTGGTAGTGTGACAAGTCACACTCCCCCAATCACAACACACACTGAAACGCTGCTGCCTTATGAATAATCAGATCATGCATTATCGCCGTCGACAGTCAAAGAGGTCCATAAATTAGTTCATTTACGGCTGGAAACATGATCCAAAATGCTAATTTCCCCCCGAACCCCCTCCTCCGACACACACAGACCAATTAAACGAGCCGAGCCCGGGTCCACACTAGCACGCAAATGAAAAAAATGTTGCTTGTGTGTTTTGGCCACAGTTTTCTGTCCATCATGAAATGTGAAACGAAAAAAAAAAAACAGCATGTGGACAGATGTTTGAGCCATGACACACCATTACGTCAATACGTCGCCACCATGCTCCAATCGAGTGGAGTGGGCCACATCCCAAATGGTTTCTGACCTTCTTTTTCCATGAGCTATACAGGGAGCAATATGCTGGCTTTTACACACCACGCTGTATGGTCAAAACGTGTGACCATTCTCAGTCACTGAGTTCAGGTGTTTCAGCCACACCCATTGCTAAAGGTGTTTAAAATCAATTTCATCAAATAAAAGTTACATGCTTCCAAATTTGTAGCAACAGTTACAGTCTGTTCCAGCATGTCTTTTCCCCTGTGCAATAAAGTGAGATCTAGAAATTATGGTTCAACAAGTTTGATGTGTAGAACCTTCAGTGGCCTGCAAAGACCCCGAACTTATTTATCTGTTTATTTATTATGATTTTAACATCATGTTTTACACTTTGGTTACATTCATGACAGGAACGGTAGTTACTGATATTGATTGTGAGCCAGGCATTCTCTTTTATCATCAGTCCTGATCTCACAACTTCCCAGACATGCTCCAAAATCTAGCAAAAAGCCTTCCCAGAAGACTGAGGACTGTTATAGCTGCAAAGCAAAGACCAAGTCTACAATAATGCCAATGGTTTTGGAATAGAATGGCGAACATGATCATTAGATGTCCAAATAATTTTGGCCATATAGGTTACATTTTTGAACTGGAATGGGTTACAGAAACCCCGAACTAATATACAATGAACAAAGCACGCATGGGAATGAATTTGCTGAAATACTATAGTATGACAGTGATTAGTTACAGCACTGAGGACATGATGACGATCATTGTGCAAGAAAAATGAGAATTTACATCAACTTACTGTGGAAGCACCAGATGTGCAGAAACCTGCAAGTTAGTCGAGCAGTTCTCCCAGGCACAGTGTCGGGCAAACCAAGTCTAAGAACACATGCGAGAAAAGTCAAATATTATTATCTCTGCAGTTTACTGGGGAACGCTGGCTATAATCGCATTCATACAAAAACTGTGAACCATGTAGAATATCTGGTACTGAAATAAAGGTTAATCTGGAATGTTAACACAGCGCACACACACACACATACACACAGACACTGTACACATGTAGTGGATTCAGAAAGTATTCAGACGCTCTGACGCTTTTTGTGCACATTATTGTGCTGTGGATTTAGGCATGGTGAGGTGCTGGTACCTGGTTTCTGACTCGGTTGGTGAACCCGTCTCTCTGCTGTAACACTGCTTTGAGTGGCGGAAAACTTGCAGACGCTCGGTTTACCACACTGTGTTCACCCAACTCGTACTGCAGATCGAAATCCAGCGCTGTGAAAATATCCCGGACATCCCTCTGAATACACACACACACACACAGACAGACACACACATTATTAAACAAATCTACACATGTAATCCCTTCCTGACTTTTCTTTACCCCCCCCCCCCCCCCCCCCCCATTTTGTATAAAACTATAATTATAGCAGCACTAAACATGAGGTAATGTAGATCATTTAAAATATTTTTTATATGTAAACATTATTATGCTGATTACTTAGTATTATATATATATAATACTAAATCATATTATTATATTAATTATTATTATTTAAATTAATACTATGCTTTAGGTACTTTTGGCAAAATAGGCATTAAATTGTGTCTAAAAAAACGAATTTCCCTCCTATTATTAATTAATAATGCATTTCTTATGTTAATAATTAATTTAATTTTTGCATTTTTAATGAATTACATTGTGTGTCATTTATATTTTTCAGTATTTTACACATAGTTGGAGGTGCGACCGTGCACAACAAAGCACTACATCGTTAGAAGTGATGAACTATTTATAATTAACAACTGCACTAATCCCATCAGCCTTTTGTGGCTGATACTCACTGCTCATTTTCTTTTCATCTCATGGCCAGGTTTGTGTGTATCTGTATTGTGTGTGTGTTTTGTGTGTGTGTGGTATATGAGCAACATTTAACCACTAAGGTAGAAAACAAACACCACAGCCAGATTCATCTGCTATATGAACGTCATTTGTGGTTCAAACGACTCATCACAGTAAAAGGCTAAATCAGCATAAATATCATCTGCCATGCTTTCTTAAAGCATACTGAGTGGATGTATAATGTTGGCTTCAACCTGTTATTTACTTCTTGTTCTCTTATTTAGTCTTATTTAGTATAAAGCTGTTTTGGAGTAAATAAAGAAACACCAAGCGATCACCAATCCCATCTAGTAACAGAAAATCAACTCATTTTGTTTTAGCCCAACCAACCCCATCCTCCCATTACTGACTTCCCAGAAATGCTCCAAATCTAGTGAAAACCTTCCCAGAAGACTAAGGGCTGTTAAAGCTGCAAACCAGAAACAAAGTCTAAAGTAAGGCCTATGGTTTTAAATAGAATGGCCGACATGATGATGGTTGGGTGTCCAAATAATTTTGGCTGTACAGTTTAGATTTTTGAACTGGAATGGATTACTTCTCCTGCTGGTTTACAGAAACTCTGAACTAATTTACACTGTATACACCCCATCCTTACATTACTGATGTGCACAAGCACCATGCACTCATGAAGCTCTCCATCTCTGCTCGGGCCTTTAGATCAGTAAATAACCACAAGCTCTGAGCCTCTGCAATCACTGGGTGTTTTTACACCTCCTCTTGAGCTCTTGGGGTACAGCGTGTGGGAAACGTCTTTAAAATACCACCAGTGAACTTATAAGCAGAAAACGTTCACACGCAGTCACACCTTAAAGCATACTGAGTGGATGAATAATGTAGGCTTCAACCTGTTCTTTACTCCTTTTCTCTTATTTAGTATAAAGCGGCCCTCATGTTTTGGAGTGAATAAAACACCAGACAATCACCAATCCCATCTAGTGACAAAAAATCAATTCATTTGTTTTTCCCATCTGTAATTTGCATTAAACTGTAATTTGCAAAAAAACACAGTGTACACAAAGACATACAGTTCATTGCTCAGGCCTTTAAATCAGTAAATAACAACAAGGTTTAAGTCTCTGCACTCTCTGGGTGTGTTTCACACCTTCTCTGACTATACCGTCAATTGCACAGACGTGCTAGGGCTGACCCTAACACATAGTCAGTTGTGTGAGTGTGTACAAAACAGTAACATTTCTCATTTACATCTGCACTAGAGATAAAATGATCAGGGGGTTGGGGGCGGGGGTTGCGGAGGTGGTGTGGGGGCCTTCATTATTTAATTACTTATGCAAAAACACAAAATGTGGTTTAAACTCGTTTAAAGGGGTGCTCGGGTTGCACAGCACTTTATCATGCTAGCCCTCCACAACTGAAATTCAGGTATAAATAAATAAATGCATTATTGTGTGCAGAGAGCCTCGCACTGCCGATTGTGATCAGCTGCCCTGACGAAGGCTCCTCGACCAATAAGCAGAGGTTCTAATTGTCCAGCAAACCCTGTTTAGTCATTGTTCCTCCAGCTACAGATGTATGTGACTGGTGGCAGAGCTGGGATTCAAACTTTAGAGCTCAATATCTCAGCACTAAAGGGCTAGCGTGATTTACCGCTGTGCCACTTGGGCATCTGATCATATAAAAAAATAATAATAATAAAACGATGAAATAAAAGAAAGCACAATTTGGAATCAAATCTGTTGTAAAAATCCTGCTCAGACCTTTAGATAAGTAAATAACCACAAGCTCTGAGCCTCTGCAATCACTGGGTGTTTTTTACACCTCCTCTTGAGCTCTTGAGGTACAACGTATGGGAAACGTCTTTAAAATACGAGTGAAAGTACGTATAAGCAGAAAACTTTCACAGTCACACCTTGAAGCACAGAAACCTTGGGAACCAAAACCACACCTTCGCAGTCTGTCTAAATTCACTGCTATATACATGAAATTATTATGTACTGTATATTCATAGTGTAGTAAAGTAGTGAAAAGGTTACATGCTTTTCCACTGATGAGAAGAGAATGAAAAAATCCCCATCTGACCTTTTCTCAGACACACCCAACTGGTCTCTAGGTATGAATGAGTAAGTGTCCTACCTTGCACACAGTGTTCTATGGATACACCATGACTGATTATTATTATTTTATTATTATTATTAATTAATAATTATATGGAAATACTTTTGATGATTTACTGGAAAATAGGAAGCAGTTAAATGTGCAAAAGACAAAAGTTTAATCGTACAAAAACGCCAGCAAATCAATCTGTAAAATTTGAGCAGTTACCTGAACACAACTTCAGGCCATTATGTGAACTCGACTTGACAAAGGTGAAACGCTAAACCAGGACTCATTTGCGTCACCTTAAATTTACTCTCAGTGAAGAACATCTGCTTCTCCTTCCGTTTCAGTTATTTATTACACTTTCAAATCCACTTTCACACTAAAAAACACTTGTTTATGAACATCACTGCCACCACAACTTCCATTAATCATGCTTACAAATGCAGGAAGAAGCTGAAGCACCTGATTACTGCAGGAGAAAAAGGTAAAATGTCTCTGAGAACACCTGGACCACTCACACACTCGCTGAAGCTCCATCAATCATCTAACAGCCATTCTTGAAGTCTGTTCATGACTCTGTTTTACTTTACTGACTCAGCACTTTGATGCGATGCACTTAACTCATTTGGCAACTTGTATCACAGGCAGCATGTAGCGCAGATGGGGGAATTTTACAGGAAGTGAATTATGCTAATCTAAGAACTGCACCGAGTACAACCTGTCCATGTAGCACATTTTAAATTTTTTTAGAGTCAAAAGTTCACGTACACTTGTAGAAGACATTTATGTTAAAGCAGTTTCGGGATGTTAATAATTTCTGCAATCGTTTGTTTTCTGTGACTGAGTTACTGGAACACATACTGCTTTGTCTAAAAAACAAGAATATAGCAAAATGGCATATTAAGCATTTGGCTATAAATATAGGGCCTTAAGAATAGACCCATGCAGTATAGGACCTTGGGAGTATAGGGCTTTAGGCACAAAGTGCATTAAAAATACAGAACAATGAAAATATAGGGCCGCAGATTCAAGTGCTGAGTGCAGGGCACTAAAAACAATGAGGGTTTTGGTAAAAGGAATATAAGACTTTGGATATATATAATAACATGGCATTGGGTGGCATATATAATTTGGCATTTTACATTTACATTTAGCAGACGCCTTTATCCAAAGCGACTTACAATTGAGACTGTATACACTGCAAGCAATTGAGGGTCAAGGGCCTTGCTCAAGGACGCAACAGCTGCAACCTGACAGATGTGGGGCTTGAACCAGTGACCTTCCGGTTACCAGTCCTGTACTTTAACCACTGAGCTTCCGCTGCCCAGCAGTAAAGTGTGCTACCCCATTACCAGAGATGCAGGGACTAGCCATTGGCAGGTGCGCTCTCAGTACTGTTCCATAAAAAAAGGAGTTGCATTAGGAAGGGCATCCGGCGTGAAATCTGTGCCAAGTCTAAATACAGAAGCAGCCGAAAAAAAAGGAAATCTATTTTTCATTTAATATATTTATGGACATCCCAAAACATATAATTTTCTTTATATAATTTATTTATTTCATATGTTAGCAACTGTGTATATAATAATGGCTAAAGGCTTTTGGAAAATATAAGTTTGGAAAAATTGGATTCTGGGAAATACGACCCAGACACACACACACACACACACACACACACACACACACACACACAGACTGTAACCAGGGGCAGGTTTGAACCCAGGTCCACTGGACTCTAGACTTACACTACCCACTGCACCACTGTGCCATCCATCCAGCAAACAATTAGGGAATATAAAGCCTTGAGAGCATGATGGGTATCCTGTTTATAAAGTTCTCCTGCAGTAATCAGGTGCTTCAGCTTCTTCTTGCATTTGTAACCGTGATTAATGAAAGTTTTTTGTCTGTGAAAGTGGATTTGAAAGTGTAATAAATAACTGAAACAGAAGGAGAAGCAGATGTTCTTCACTAATATAATATAATATAATAGCCCTTATTTATTAAAGTTGTTAATAAAGTAACTAAAGCATAGAGTCAGATAATCAACATAATCACACAGAGGCGGCGTTTTCTTACCCTCATGAAGGCCTGGTGCTTGGTGCAGGTCAACTCTCCATGTCTGGCCCTCACGCGACCTGTCGTGATGTTGGAAGTGCCATTGGTGTGGAAGTTAAAGCGAGGGGGGAAGGGTTCCTTGTGGTTTACATCAGCGCTAAGGTTGTACTTTAACTCTGGAAGAAAAAACATTTATTATTATTTAACAATCTAATAAACCAGACAGTTTAATGAAAATGAACTGTTTATGTCAGTTTTATTAATCAGAAGATAAAACTTCTTGCTTTATACAGAGAAAAAAAAAATCCATGTTAGCATCCAAATGTTTCATATCAGTGTTTACAAAAACCTCAGACCCTCAGGGTAACTGTTAGTGCAAATTCAAAAAATCTTTAGGTTGATTAAAACATGCTTCTTATATTAGAATATACACGGACCAATATACATGGTCAAAAGTATGTAGACATCGAATGCCCAGTGGTTTTGTTGTTGCTGTTTAAGACCTGAATGAATATTGAATGTATTCCCAGAATGTAACTCTGAACATAAAAGTGCCTAAACTAAAACAGGTCAAAACAGATAGAGTTTGCTAGTTTTATGCTGATGTAGTAAGCGGTTAAGCTGAGAAGTTACAGCAACATGCTTGAAAGGGTCGTGTTGTTTCAGGAGGAAGTGTGCAGGAACAGTTAATGACAGCGTTTTGAAAGAAAACTGCAATCTCAAACTATTTAACTTCACTCTAGAATCTAACCAGCTCATAAACATCTCACTGACAAACCCTGTCAGGACGTCTGAACATCCAAACCAGGTCCCTTCATGATAAACCCATAAGTGGAGCCTGGTATGGTTGAGCACATTTGCCTTTGTTTGAGGACAGGCACTGAGACACACCCAGGTGGTTGTAACGGTTGTGGAAGAATGAGGGATGTGGAGCTGAGATAAGAAGCTGTGGTCAGAGTCTGAGCAACGGTCATGTCCTTACAGCAAACTTCTGATAACATGTATACCATACACACTGATGAAGGATGGGGGAAGGGGGTTTACATACTCTGTTAAGTCATACTATGCAAATACTGTACATGGCCAAAAGTATGTGGACACTTGTTCAAAACCACTGGAAATTTCAAAACCATGTGGAAGCCCCCACTTGCAGCTATAGCAGATTCCACATTTTTCACAAAGTCAGGCTTTTTTAGGACCGGCTCTAAGGTTCACTCATATGTAACCGCCACCAATGGCTAGGTTCACTTAACGTCATGCATTAACAGATTAACAAAACCTTTGTCCCGGGATTGACTCCAGAAATGCCCCCCTACCACTGTAAGATAAGAAAGCATCTCTCACCTATGCGACCAGGTATGGCTTTTCCCTGCACCATAAAACACACGCTGACATCCACACACACGGCGGGAGAGTTGTGTTCAGTGCACAGGCCTACAGATCGATTTACACTGTCAGGGAGGATCAAAAACGCTTCGACCATCACCACAGGCCGAGTCCTAAAGAGAGAAAAGACCAAGTCAAACTAAGCAATCCAGACCATTAACAATGAACTATTTTAGATGATTTAATTTTCAAACAGTTTCGGGAGTCCCGGACAATTGGCAAGTTTGGAGCTGAACACATGGACAGAAATCACAGATTGTTTTAGCTCTCCGCCTTGACCAGACAGTCGGAATTGCTGTATCAGCACAGAGAAGGTGAATCTCAGACAGGACGCCACTTGTGTGCGTTGAATTCTCAGCCAGGCCAGTGGCACCGTAGATTCTAGAACTGAGTCTAGAAGTTCATTCTTTTTCATTATATTTCATTTTCATGTTTTACCACTGCTTTATTCTGGTTAGGGTCAGCTTTACTGGAACCACTGGGTGCAATGCAGTAACACACTCTAGACAGGATGGCAGTCCACCTCAGACATATCATAGCCAATCGTGTCAGTATGTAGACGCCTAACCGGCCGATTGCACCACTGAAGATTCACACCCTGAATGTTAGTGAAAGTGGGCCAGCATTATTTACCACTGCACCACCCCAGTGCCCCAAATTAAAGTTAAATCGTGCATCTTTTACAGCATTTACTAACAGACATTCAGTTCAGCTTAAAAGTAAAGTATGTTTGTTTGGAACCTTACCGTATCACCACTGCAGAATCAGACAGAAAAGCTCCAACTGCCACATCTGCAAAAAAATAAATGAACAAATGTTTAAACTGATTCTTATATTGATGATACTAAACACAGTATTGCTCAACATAATGTATAAATGTACTCCAGTTACAGAATTACAGGTTCATTAGTTATAACTAGTATAGATAGCTGACATAATTTGGTAATAAATATAAAACTCAACCAAATTAAAACTGAGATTCAGCAGTACAGTGACCAAGTGAAAATCATTAACACTAAATGTACAACACAAATCATCAAATATTCTTCAGGAACTATGAGCATCATTTATGATACACAGTGAGGGGTAACACATATTTGGTCAAATACATTTAACATACTTCTATGATGTGTTTTGACTGTGTACTTGTGTACTTGTGTACCTGTGTAAAAATGCACAGATTTTATATGCACTATATGGGCAAAAGTATTGGGACAAGCAGTCTAAATCCTTCAGCAGACACTTTTCTTCAAAGCAATGCAAGAAACTGAGGCTTAAAGACTTTGCTGAGGTGTCCAACACTGGCAACATGCTGGTAATGAGACTTAAACAAGCAAACTCCCAATCAACAGTCCAGTACCTTAACTGCTGAGCTACCACTGACTTTTCAATTTCGTTGTACTAGTACAATGACAACAAAGACATTCTATTCTATTCTATTCTATTCTAATTAAGAAGGGTGTCCGCAAACTTTTGACCATATAGTGAATGCTCTGTTTTCAGTGTGCACACTGAAGTGATTGGTCAAACATGATTTTATTCATTTCCTGTGTAAAAAGAAATTAACACACTGTTGTGCAGTGATGGAGTCGGGCTGTTACCTGGGTAACCATTGCTGTCAACATCAATGCCTCCAGAAATGGACTGTCCAAACATGCTGAGACTGGTGCCAAGGACGGAGCCTGAGATCCTCTACGGGTCAGAACACACACACACACACACACATTAGCCACACAGAGACTCTTCACAGCAGATATTGTCAATCCATGGAACAGTTTAACCACAACAGTCAAAAATAAATGAGCCACTTTCCATTCCAGACTGGATTTAAATGACATGTAAAATACCCCAGTTATACTTAACAGAGACATTTCTGTGTCTGTCTCAGAATAGATGTTTTCCGCCACTTCACTGAGCCAATACACTTACTGCATTACTCATGAACACACCACCCTGTTATTGATCAGGACAAAAATGTCTAAAAGCTGAAGGCTCTTAGCTCTGCATTGTATGTAAAAACCTACTTAAGAAACTGGTGTACAAGCATAAATGCACAGTTTGCACCACATGCACAGAGCAAGACACAAACTTTACTTTACATGCATAATGAAGGTTAGAGTGATTAGTGGTAGCTGGTTTAACCTTAGTTACTAAGGTTACTTTCACCTTCCAAAACCTGATATAAACCATCATAGTCATGCTACAGGTCCTTGTTTTTCCAGCTAAAATGATTTTCTTTGTATTTCTTTTGCCCCAAAAATTTTGATGAAACATTCAACTAACAGATTTCTCATACATTATATGGACAAAAGTATTGGGACACCCCTTCTAATTTTGAACTGTGTTTCAGCCACAACAATTGCTAACAGCTTTGGAATGAACTGGAATATCAACTGAGGCTTTCTTTATCAACATTAGTGTCCAGCCATATGAACACACTTTTGACTAAATGGGCACAAATTCTTTTAGAAGAGTGGCTGCTATTATAGCTGAAAGGATCACACACACAGAGGTCACTCTATTTTAATACCATTTCCTTTAATTAGATGTTCACAGCACTTTTGTAAGTCGTTCTCTGCTAAATGCTGTAAACATAAATACATCATTTAGAACTCTAATTAAATAAGATTTTTAACAAATGATGATGTATGAGTTGATGGACTTTACTAACATTCAAGCAGGTCTGCATACACACAGAGTGTAAAAACAATGAGATGGCTGAAACAGGATGGACTGAGCATGATGGGAAGTTGAAATAAAGAGAGTAAGAAGAGAGGAAATGCCTGCTGACGTCCCGCCTCCTAACCAACAGCGCAGTGTAAACAGCAAAACAAGGACGTACTTGTGAGAAGCTAGACGTAATCCCAGTCTTCCTCCCATTGTAGATATAAATAGCTCCACGTAGGTCTTCCTCCTGCGGTGCGCCGATGGCAATGTCTGAAACCAGTCAACATTCAAGAGTCAAGAACAAATCCAAGCACACGTTACAGACAATCTGATACACACAGTGTAACTTCAGTCATCTGTGTCGGCATACTAATTCTGCCAAACATTAGTGACATGGCAGGTGGGCATGATCCTGTAGTTTGTGCCCCCCTGCCAAGCTGTATGGTAGGTGGGCCAGTTTTAATGAGATTATTGATAACACTGCTGTGCTGGGAGGGTTTGATTATTCCGCACCTGTAGACGTAGCTTTAAAAATTACTGCCACTCATTTAGTGTTTGTTCATCTGTTTGTCTTATTTCCACTGTGTGTGTGTGTGTGTGTGTGTGTTGGCATGCAGCCGTTTGGTAAACAGTTATGTTACCTTGCAAAGCAAGGTGATTAGCTCTTCTTTTGCTGTCAAAGCACATTAGATTTTGCTGTTTTCCTTCTACATACACTATATGGCCAAAAGTATTTGGACCCCTGATCATATGCTTGCTGGACAACTCATTTCAAAACTAAATGCTAATGTAAATGAAAACAAAGATACAACATGTGATCAGAAACTGTCCACTGATAAAAGACTTGTGAAGGATGAACACAAATTGTTTCTCTAACTGTGTTTCTAATACAGAAGCCAGTATATTTAAACAGGGTTGGAAAATCCCAACAACACTGATGCACCTGCTGCATTTAAACCAGAGCCATTAGCCTATACAAAAGAACCACAGCATTTCAACTGCATTGCTGCACTCTTTTACCTACCCTCGGTAGCCCACACACCACTTTCTTCAAATATTTTCCCACATTTCCCCCCTCTGCACTGCTGGTAATTACACTCACAATGATCAGCCACATTACAGAGAAAGCAGAAGAACTCTAAATGTGTGGCAGCAGCAGAAAAGTAAAAATATGCACTATAGCGCAAAGAAACAGCAGCACAGTCCTTACAACTTCCTCAAAATGCGTGAGAAATGTGGGTTTACTTTGTACATACTTTTATTGGCTGTTTAATGAGCTACATGTTCCAATTTGATGTGCTGCTGGATATACAAATACTGACTGTAGTCTCACTCTCCCTCTGAAAGTCCTTTATAGGACCAGGTGATGTTTGGGTGGTGGATCATTCTCAGCACTGTAATGGCACTAAAACTTTAAGATCACAGAAGTGTGTGTTATTCTGGTTTGAGTGCAGCAGGTGCATCAGTGTTGTTGGGATTTTCCAACCCTGTTTAAATATACCTGCCTCTGTATTAGGAACACATACACTGTTAGCGCCGGCCATCCGTGGACAGATAGAGAAACAATTTGTGTTCATCCTGCACAAGTTATCTTTCTGATCACATGATGTATCCTTGTTTTTATTTACATTATTCAAGACACCTAGCATTTATTTTTGAAATGGGATGTCCAACAGGCTCATGATCATGTGTCCAAATACTTTGGGCCAGATATGTAGGTAGGTAGGTAGATATATGGATGGATGGATGGATGGATAGGATAGACAGACAGACAGACAGATAGACAGACAGAAAGACAGATATAGATAGATAGATAGATAGATAGATAGATAGATAGATAGATAGACAGACAGACAGACAGACAGACAGACAGACAGACAGATATAGATAGATAGATAGATAGATAGATAGATAGATAGATAGATAGATAGATAGATAGTAGATAGACAGACAGACAGACAGACAGACAGACAGACAGAAAGACAGATATAGATAGATAGATAGATAGATAGATAGATAGATAGATAGATAGATAGATAGATAGATAGATAGATAGATAGTAGATAGACAGACAGACAGACAGACAGACAGACAGAGACAGACAGACAGACAGACAGACAGACAGAAAGACAGATATAGATAGATAGATAGATAGATAGATAGATAGATAGATAGATAGATAGTAGACAGACAGACAGACAGACAGACAGACAGACAGATAGATAGATAGATAATGATAGATAGACAGATAGATAGATAGATAGATAGATAGATAGATAGATAGATAGATAGATAGATAGATAGATAGATAGATAGATAGATAGATAGATAGATGATAGACAGACAGACAGACAGACAGATAGATAGACTTTGTTTATACTGAAGAAAATTGATAAATAGTGTATGTAGAAGGAAAACAGCAAAGTCCCATGTGCTTTGACAGCAAAAGAAGAGCTGATCACCTTGCTTTGCATTATGGGTATGTCATTTTTGCGTGCATATCAATGCAAATCTTTCTTTAGGAACAAAATGCAAAAATACCCACAGTAATACACAAGTAACTGAAATAGCCCACAAATATAGGATTACAAGTCATGTGTGCGTTTGTGTGAGCTGGATGATATTCTACGCCACTCTGTGAGAATTTCGTGTGGTTTGCAGCTATGGTTGCCTCTTCTAACCAAGCTGTTTTCACTTCACTAAACCTTTAACCAGACACACTCCCTTACCACCAAACCATCATGTTCAAACCCACAGTGAACACTGATAAACAGCACTGACACCCACAACTCAGACCATAAAAGGAATCAAAACTGTCTCTCATACAAAAAGATTAGGACATTAAATAAAAACTGTGTATAAGCTGTATGCTGTATATAATTTATGCTTGATAAATTCTGTCTGTTTAGGAGGATGCCCATTAAAATGATTGGGACACCAGACCGTAAAGCCTGTGCTGCTGCCGCCTGGAACAGAGTTTCAATTCTCATTACCAGACTGATCTAAAACAGGCTCAGTGAGAGAGCAGATTTAAAACTACATCCTTCCGATTCAAAATTAGAACTCTAATGCATGAAGATCAGACCGATTTTAGATGGCTTCAGATGACTTCATTTAAACACCCACACAGCAAGAGCTTCTGGCTTTATTCACTTAATAGTGGGCCAGAGTACCTCATAAATTAAGCATGACTAATAGATAATAGCAGCCAACAGAGGACACAAAACGTTTTATTCTTTGTGTATAATACATTTTCGATGTATTCTAGTGTGTGTATTAAAATGATCCAAGCACTATACTTCACCAAACACCAAACTTTAAAGCCTGCACTGCTGCCGGCATGATCAGGGTTGCCAGATTTTGTTTTAGACTTGAGAGATAAAAAACATCTCATGAAGTTGCTTTATTGAAAAGTATTTCAAAACCAAGTCTCTGCCCCTAAATAGTTCTAAAAATTTTAAATGAATAAATCAACACCATGTATGAAATGCAATAAAGGACCTGGCAACTGCCATCAGCAACTTGGCTGTTGTTTGTTTACACCTGGTTTTGGGAGGTATAAGATTCACATGCTTTTTTATTTGTCAGCTGCTCATGTATTTAGGGGTCGCCACAACTTTACGTTCTGATCATCTTGCATGTTCACTTTGTACCATTTTTATTATTTGCAAACACATGAAAATGAGATGCTCAATTTGCAGGTTGCCAATTATTTGATGCATTAACTGTGTATTTAGGCTTGTGCACTAGTTATTTTTCACACAAATTGTGATCTAAAACCAGGTGAAAAAGACTTAGAACATTTTGCCCAGACTGAGTTACCTGGATATCCATCATTGTCAATGTCTCCGAGGTCAGTGATGGTCTCTCCAAAGCGGGCTGCATACGAATCTCTGCCCACCAGCTTGAATTCTGCTTCCTTCATGTTGGCCTGGGCAGAGAAATGTAACTCTTTAGTGCTGTTGTAACTGATATGCTGCCTATTCAGCTCTATAGAGAGACTTATCTTCTGATGTGTAATTGCTTCTGATGAACGGTGATGCTGTGAAGGCTGTTAATGGAGGTGTTCATGTCCCAGTGACCAGCATGACATAAAGATATGAACTCAGACACTAAAATGACGTTTATAAAATTGATGATTGATAAACAAAACATGAGGCGCTTAAGGGGTGCAGAGGTAACACTCGCTAGCCCACCAGTGCTGACATCTCGAGCTCTCTCAAGTTTAAATCTCAGCTCTGCTATCAGCCAGCCAAGTGCCTGTAGGGGGACAATGGCTGAAACAGGGTTCCTTGTTGGTGGGCACTTATGACCTCTGCTGACTGGTCAGGATGCCTGCTGATCACAAATGGCAGCACAAGCCTCTCCACACTTGATGCTGTGGTGAGAACTCACACCTAGCAGGTGAAAATAAGTGATCTTCGGCCTTATCCCTCCACGATCAGGGTGGGGGTGGTGCAGCAACAGGACACAGATAAGCTTCAGTTGGCCATGACTAAACTGAGTGCAAAAAGTTGAAAAAATGCTAATAAAAATTAATTTCCCAGATTGTTACCCAATCAACCAGTTTACCAAATGAAATTGATAGCTAGCTGAGCTAATGAAACACAGCTAGGCTTATGTTTACTTCTAAATAAACAATGAATGGTGTTTGTATAAAAAAAGGCTTGTGAGCTCCAGGCTTTAAGTGAATCTGGTTAATATTTGACTCAGAGCCTGGGAATCGTGAGAGCTGTTCCATCAATGTAGCCTTGAAATGTTCAGATCAAAGTCAGCAATGAGTATCTCAAACCAAGCTCACAACCCAAGTGTAAATAAAAGCTTCAAATCATTTCCATCAACGAGGTGGTGCTGGTTCTGGGAACCAGTAAACAATTTTGAGTGTGGGAGCTCAACCATTATGTAATCAAATGTTAGATATTAATAAAAGGGAACAGCATCATTTGGCAAAAATGCAAAAATAGGGAAAAACATTTGTAAGAAAAATAAAACATTAATAAGTGGATCTGGTCTCATTGTGTCTGTGTAAAACATGAAAGTAAACTAAACTACATCTTAAAACTTGTTTTTCTCTTTAAACTGGTCAATCTAGTTTATACCTCACATTGGATCTAAGAACTTGAGTTTCCCTGCTGCAGGATGCAGACCTCATATATTGTCTTTATATTTCAGTTTTTTCTTTGTATGTGACTTTTATGCTATTAATTACAGTCTGGTTGTGTGTTGGGTGTATAATATAGTACAGGGTGTAATGTTGTGTTCTCACATGGTTCTGGTGGTGTGTTGGGTGTATAATATAGTGCAGGGTGTAATGTTGTTCTCACATGGCCCTGGTTGATGTAGACGTGAACACAACCCTCCTCTCTCACTGTACTGAACATCGGAGCACCAACCAGCAGATCAGACAGTCCATCAGCGTTCAGGTCTACCGCACAAACACTCGCACCGTAGTATGAGCCCAGCTGTATTAAAAATATATAATAATATTAACACTTCTAAACAACTACAACAAAAAACTACAACTATAAAAAATAATATTATAATTTCAAAATAATAATGATATTAATAATAAATTGTGTAAATGCTAAAAAGTATAATTTAATAATAATATTAAAATTTCAATTAAGTAATAATAACATAAGATTATATCATAAAAGTGCAATTTATTTATAACAATAATAAAACACAAAGATAATAACAGTATAATATAATTATAATAGTAATAATAATAATAATAATAATGCAGTAGTAGTAATAAAATTATTGTTAAGTAATAATAATTTAAAAAAAATATTGATAACAATAATAATATAATAATTTATTTAAATACTACTTTTTTGTTGATGTTGGTTGACCTCTGTGTGTGAATTCACATCCCACAGTGCTTGTGCACCCACACTCACCTGAGAGCCGCTCGTCTCATTCACGATGCTCAGAGTGTTTCCTTCCATTTTAAAGATATAAGCCTGTAGACAAGATTATATCAGAGAACAATTCAACCAACCCAAACAGACATGATCATTCACAGGGAGAACATATCACAGGATTATCAGACAGACTGGGGTTGTTTTCAGTAGACTGGTAGTAAAAGTTTCTGTTCTATACTGCTGGGAGTAACGACCTGTTTCCTCTCTGCTCAGACAGAAGAGCAGTAACGGTTTTCAACAGCACGTGTAATAACGGTCACACTGAGGGTCCAAACACAGAGTACAAAACCATTCTACCTCCTGAACTGAGACAGTAAAGGCTTAGAACACAATGAACTCTGTGTGAGGAGACGATTCTTTTTATACAGAGTGCTCAATTTATATAATTAATTAAAAAATATACCAGATATACAACAGAAATGTATCCAGCATGAAATGTCAGCTTACATAGTGAATTATTTGTCTTCTTTTAGATAAATAAATCTGTAATCCAATTATTCACATAAAGTTGCAGAAAACCCTAAAATCCTACGACCCTCATAATGTCAATACAAACGCTGGCTTGGAATTATGCCTCCAGCATTTTTTTTAAATATTTTGTTGATACATTTTCTCCCCTTTTTCTCCCTTTTTTCTCCCTATTTTATCGCGTCCAATTGCCCGATTGCGTCATGCTTCCTCTCCACAATGCCGATCCCCGCTCTAATTGAGGAGAACGAAGCTAACCCACGCCCCCTCCGACACGTGGCCAGCAGCCGTATGCATCTTGTCACCTACACTTTGACGAGTGCAATGCGAATCAGCACTGTGTACGGAGAGACACACCCTGACAGCATTCTTTTCCTGTCTCTGTGCAGGCGCCATCAATCAGCCAACAGAGGTCATAATTGCATTAGTTATGAGAGAGACCCTATCCGGCTTTAATATCCCACCCCTATCTGAACAACAGGCCAATCGTTGTTCATGTGGCTGCTCAGCCCAGCCGGCAGGCAGAGCTGAGACTCGATACGATGTATTCGAGATCACAGCTCTGGTTCCAGCGTGTGTTTTTACCACTGCGCCACCTGAGCGGCCCGTGCCTCCAGCATTTTACTTTAAATTACGTGTCTGCTAAAGTAATAAATGAAAAAATTTACGTACTTTGCCCGTCTGGCTGTGCTGAGGCGCACCGCCCACTATCTCCATACTGTAGGGGGAAAGGAAGTGACCAGCACTCACAGAGTAACCTGAAGTAGAAGACACAGTGTTTTAGTTTGATACATAATAAAACTGATACATAATAAAAAAAAGTACAAAAATCCAACATCAAAATGTACTATTGGCAATGGTGGGCTAGTGCGTAGACTGCTATCCTACCCAAATGCCTGGTTGAGACACTTTAAAAGTTTCTTAATTAATGCTGCCAATAAATTAAACTGAATTAAAACATTTTGGCAGGTCAACCAATATTTGGAGATAATGCTGCACTCTGTGGTCTGCTAAAGTCCTTGAGCATTAGAAATATATTTGCTATACTTTTCAGATTGATACACTTCAGCATTTCTTTTTACATATTGTGAAATTGCTTTACAATGTGGCAGTGTTCCTATAAAACATTTAAGTTTTTCCTAAGGTTCAAAGATTTACACTGATGTACTGGGTGGCTGAGTAACTAAGGTGGGTTTTTTACAAATTAATACCAATACACAGAAATAAACAGCTTGTTCCAAACAGAGATGATCAATTTTTGTTTATGTCTTGCATATTTGCAGTATTAAGCTTATTAGAAACAAACTGTTTGCCATAAACAGCAGTGAAGTTCAAAAGCATGCAAACCACATGGTTTCCTGTTATTGTAACCAAAACCTCTTTGCTTTTTAACATCCTGGTGCCTTATGTTCATCTTACATCACCCATACAAGTAATCTGTACCCACAACATACTTAGTATACGACCTTCTTTATTGAAGATTTTACTCATCTTTTGTTTCAGTTAGTCTGAGTTACTAATACAGTACATCATTGACCATAAGGGGAAAAAAAGGGGAAAGAATCCTCTTCAGTCCTTAGGGCCTTTCTGATTCACGTAATCCTGGTCCTAGTCCTCACAAGCATTTATAATCTCTGAATGTCTTGGTTCTTTGTTTCTTGTTAGATTCTAAAAGTCTTATTTGTGTTTGTGACTGAGGTAAGAACATAAATTTAGATGATATGAATAAATGCAATGTGTTGAACAACTACACAGCTCTATCCTTCCACTTTTTACACTTTTTATTATGTTACACTGACTTACACCGACGAGACATAACATTATGACCACTGGGATGAATTGGAATGTCAGTTGTGAGCCAGGTCATCAACGCCAAGCCTCAGATCTATAACTGTGTGTTCCTTTTTTCTGTAATTCTGTAGTTTTCCTGGGCAGGGTGGAGAATTGAATTTTAAATAGCATGACTCACCAAGATAGCTGCCAAAGAGCACCGTGTTGTCATCGTCCACGTAGGCAGCAAAAACCTTGCTGGAGATGTTGTAGACCAGAACAGAACCGGTCCAGTAAGAGCTACCTGGAGCTCCCATTATCATCAGATCCTGCAAAATACACCAACAGCATAAAAGTACTTTTTTCACAGTGTAAGAGTCTGGAAGAATCACATCTGTAAATATTACAGTCGTAATTACAAATGCATTAAAAAATAGCTAGATTATATTACATTTACAGCATTTAGCAGACACTTTTATCCTAAGTGACTTACATTACTGTGACAGGACATTGCCTAAGCAACTGAGGGTTAAGGGCCTTGCTCAAGGGCCCAACAGTGACAACCTGGCAGTGGTAGGGCTTGAACCAGAGACATTTTGGTTACTAGTCCAGTACCTTAACCACCAGGCTACAACTGCACTATTTTATATGATTAAATTGCCTTATATTATTCTCATTAAACATGAGCTGGTGAGAGGTGTGCCTACCTCAGTGAGGAAATTAGAAATCCCGGCCTGACAGGATCCATAGTTCTCACCAAATTTCCTCTGATGATCTGTACAGAAAAACAGACTTTTAGACATGCCGCCTGTCTTCGGTGTCGAACACTGTTTCTTCTGTTCATTTACAGAGTACAATGCCCCAAACACACCAGCGTGACCCATGGTAAATAATACTACCTCTGTAGCAGGGGATGTAGTTGGTCGTACTGCTAAAATTGGAGTTGAACTGAAAGCAGACGCCATGTGGCAGCTTGTTTTGATTGTCTTTCTTCATGAAGTAGACGTTCTTCCAGCGATGTCCACATGCCTGAAATTAGAAGCAGGAGAAGGGCGTACAAGTGTGCTTTTGTATTAGATGTAATGAGTTACAGCCTGGGCATGACTGTCAGATGAGATGATAATCAACGTACAGGCATCAGTTCTTAGTCATGTTAGAAACTACAAACAAGCAAGTAAACATGCACTAAAACACCAGTGGTCTTTAACTGAACGCATTACTCCTCTTCATGAATAACACTAGTAGTTAATACAAGTCAGTCTTCATTGTTCCGAGAATACTCGTTCTACTGTTGCAAAATGTTTGTGGCTGAAACTCAAGACCCTCCTGAGATCTTTATTAAATTTAAGCATTTCTGGTAAGAATGCCAGCTCAAGAGGGCATTTTGCAACATCGGTTTTGCGGCACAGATTACTCAGATCAGTTCATTAGGGATCTGCAGGGGACCTCATGTTCTGCCCACACTCCAAGATATTGTTCCATTACTACCTGATTCTGTACTAAACCAGCTTTATTTATCCTGTGTCCTGCCTACACCATTAAGACCAACATTAGGACCATTAAGCCATTAACACGCTCCTGTCAGACCTCTGGTTGGATCTTTGACCACTCCACTGGGCAGAATTGGTGGAATTTAATCAAATGTAATTCTTGATTTTTCAGTACAGTCCACTTATTCTTAAAAGTGCTAAGGTCAGAACTTTGGGAAGGCCGTTCCAAAAGTTTCTTTTCAGGATTATTCCAGAATGTGATTTGGATCACTGTCCTGCTGGAACACCATTTGTATAAAAAGTTCAAGTACTTTAGCTCAGTTGTAACTGTCAGCAACAAAGGACAAATGTTATACTTTCTGCTCTCTATTAGTTTGGTTCTTTATTTGTAAATTCATATTACTGTGTTTATAAGTACAGCATTAAAAGCCATGATGTGTGTATATATGACATGAACTGGAAATAAAAATGGTCGAATGTGTCCTCCTCACTGTAATCAAACACATCATGTTTACCTGTAATGTTTTAGTAGACGTCTTTCAAACCTGCTACTTTGGTTTAGACTAAAGTGTTTATTTAACTTTGAAGGCTCTAACTCAACACCAGTAATTTTACTCTGACCCGAGTCTATCCTACGTATACACTGTCAGAAAGATATGTATAAACACGTACAAACAGTGAAAACGTCCCTTTAAAGGTGAACAGTGGTGATTAAGTTTAAATTATACACTTTAAACGAGTTTAAGCTAGACTACCCTCACTTGTCTGGGCGCCGATGGACCAATGACATACACTATATGGACAGAAGTATGAGCTGCTTGGACATACCATTCTAAAACCATGGGCATGAGTACAGTGATGGCCGCCACTTTGCGGATGTCAAAGCCTACTTTATAACATTTTAAAGTGTGTCTGTAGGAGTACATGCTCATAAAGCTATAGCATCAAAATTTTGGCCTGTAATTGATGTTCTGATTTCCTTCTAGGGTGTTCAGTAGCATCAAGGTCAGGGCTTTATACAAGCCAGCAAAGTTCCTCTACACCCAACTCATTAAACCATGTCTTTATTAATCTCACTTTGTTCACAAAGGTACAGTCAAACTGGACCGAGAAATGGCCTTCCTTAAACTGTGTTCACAAACAATACAGTTTCTGACTAATTTTTCTACTCATATTAGAAAGAAGTGTGGCTGAAACACCTAAACTCAATAATTAGGAGGGGTGTCCACATACTTCTGGCCATATAGTGTATTTTATTCATTTTTTAAATCAAGTAATAAAAAACCTTAAAGCAAACTATGTTTAGTATTTTTTGCATATGTTATTGTACATTTAATTGATATAGTATTTATAAAAGAATTGTTTATTTGTTTATAAATAACTTACTTTAGGCATGCTTTAGGCAGGTCAATACCTACCACTAGAAACCACATCTTAAGATAATTTCAGATTAAAATAATATTAATTTATTCATATTTGAGAACATTTGTGGGCGGCACGGTGGCTCAGTGGGTAGAAGGTCCTGGATTCGATCCCCAGGTGGGGAAGTCCGAGTTTGCATGTTCTCCCTGTGTCTGCATGGGTTTCCTCCGGGAGCTCCCGTTTCCTCCCACAGTCCAGAAACATGCAGTCAGGTTAATTGGAGACACTGAATTGCCCCATAGGTGAATGTGTGTGTGTGTGTGTGTGTGTGTGTGTGTGTGTGTGTGTTTATGTATGAAAAGCTGGGTTAGGCTCCAGCACCCCCCGTGACCCTAACTGGATAAGAATTAAGAAAGTGAGTGAGTGAGTGAGAACATTTGTGAGATCAGGCACGTCACAGTAACATTTCAATTCAACCCAATTAAACATGTTCAATAATTGATTGAGGTCAAGGTTCTGTATAGACCACTACAATTCCTCCACATCAAACTAGTAAACCAATGTCTTTATGGATCTTGCTTTGTGGTACATTCATGCTGGAACCGATACTGGCCAAAAATGGGTGTTGCTGAAACACCTGAACTCAATAACTAGAAGGAATTTCTACATGTGTTCGGTCACATAATGGTGAATCATATTTGTAGTTTACTGGATGTAAATGAAAAGTGAACTGGAACTCGTACCAGTACTTCACCGCTGGATGGGCGTCGGGACAGGCTGACTCCCAGCCACTGGTTATCGTTTTCAGCCTGGCATGTTTTCCCACATTCCTCCACACCTGCACAAGATCAAAACACAGAGTGGGTTACATATTTAAGTAAGTGGTTCTCCTCAAGGTTTTTTTTCTTCAAAGTTTTATCAAGCTGAGCTGTATAAGACATCTACAGAACATACAGGATGGAATTTACCTTCTCAGTACTCCCTACTCTCATAGACCCTATCATTATTTATTATTCTTTACTTTATGATTGTTCTTTTTAAACTTTGTAGTTTGTAGAGGAGAATACAGCACACCCTGGAGTATCTATATATCTCATTAAACCTGAGCACCCTGGAGCATCTTTAACATTATACAGGTTATTTAATACTAGACTTAATTTTACAGCTTCTTATATAAAGGCTAAAAGGATGCGTGAATAGTCATGAATCATTTCAGACACTAAGATGCAATTAAAAAGATACCCTGGTAATTCTCATATCACACACCAGTGAAATTATGCTGAAGATTATTTAACACAGACTAGAGCCTTACACGGACAGAGAAGAGACAGGATTCAGAAAAGCAGCATTCAGGGGATCATCACAGATGTGCACTGGATTATGAAAAAAGCCCAGGAATTTAAGAAGGAAGCCAATGTGTGCTTCATTAACCACAGCAAAGCGTTTGTCTGTGTTATATTGTGTTAACCACAGAAAACATCATTCTAATGAGGAATCTCTACACTGATCAACAGACCAGTTCCACACAGGCAAAAGACATCCATAACCTTTGATATGTGTATGACAAAATTTACACTCACTTTCTTAACCGCTTATCCAGTTAGGGTGCTGAAGCCTATCTTGGCTTTTCAATGGGCGCAAGGCAAACAGTAACACCCTGGACGGGGCGCCAGTCCATCACAGGGCAGACACACATACACACACACATGTGTCTCCAGTTAACCTGACTGCATGTTTTTGGACCGTGGGAGGAAACCAGAGCTCCTGGGGGAAACCCACGCAGACACGGGGAGAACATGCAAACTCTGCACAGAAAGGACCTGGTTTCCCCACCTGGGGATCGAACCCAGGACCTTCTTGCTGTGAAGCGACAGTGCTAACCACTGAGTCACCAGGCCGCCCTATGACAAAATTTAAAGCAGAAAATCAGCAAGACCTGAAGATCCTCATAAGGAAAGAGAAAAGTTGGGATGTCAGATCAATATGAAGATGAAAAAAGTCATGACAACAGGAAAGACCACTAACTTGTGTGGCAGGTTGAACTAAGAAATGCATGTTCATTAGTGAAAGGTATTCTGGGAGTTTTTCCCATGCAAGATTCTGACTCAGTGACCTTTTTAATCCAGTTACTGCATGTTCTGCCTGTTTTTTTTTATTTAGAATTACTATTATTGGTTATAAGAAAAATCATGGCGGTAGTTTTTCGTTGATGTGAAAAATAGCCAAGTCTTCTCGTTCTTCGAGTGGAACTGAACATGTCACACATGAGAAAAGCAGAAACTGATAACTGTCAGATGATTCATTTCAGTCTTCACACTCTTTGTTTCAGGTCCAGTGTACTTTCACCTTGTGAGAACCAGTAGTGTTTACGAGGCCTCATGGTTGGAAGTGTGAACATTTGCACTGATACTCACTTTCTCACCCACTCACATTTAGGGGCAGCCAGTCCACACTGGGCATTGTTTCAGGAGCTCTGGAGTAAATCAGAGTATCTGGCAAAAACCCAATGCTGTTCCATTGCCCAGTGTTAAAAGTATGGGCTTTGGATTCACTGCAGCACTGACCAGAATAAATCTCTTACTAAAGATGAATGAATAAATAAAATGTTTTATATCTTCATTTGATTGATTTATTTATTACTATAAATAACCCTAAAATAAATATCAAAGGGCAGCATAGTGGCACAGTTGATTGAGTAAATGTTAAACAGCAAAATCATGAGCCCTGAGGACCTGGGTTTGATCTGGTCACTTTTTCGGTCACTGTCTGACTTTATCATGTTCTTCCCATATCCACATGACCTTCTTCCAGGTAGTTCCTTTTACCACCCAAAAACATGCAGTAGGTAAATTGGCTACTCTAAATTGTGTAGTTGAGTGAATGAATGCATGATGGTGCCCATTCCAAGGTGTCGCCAGACCCATGTGACCCTGCCCAGATTAAAGTGGCTAGTAAAAATAAATGATGAATAAACATCTCAATAAGGGAAGCTTTGGAAATCTGTTTAACAAGATTTTTTGTAAACTTGCAGCCCATCATAAAACATGTCCAATTCCAGTTCTGTCTTTTTTTCTGGTAGAAAACAGATTCAAGTCTGATCTAGAACAGTTCCAGTCCTCACTGAGGAAGAAAATGAAGGACTCACCCACTCAACTAGCCGGCATGACTTATTTACACCCCTTTTGCTCAGTACTGTATTTACATTAAGTACGAGAGAATCATTATTATTTGCCAAGTACCAGATGTACAAGGAATTCCTTTTGGTGCAGGTGTCAACATACATACAACAAATTAAATAATAAAAAGGGGCACTAAATCTAAACGTATAATAAACAATACACACTATAGCAGCAGCATGAACAGTACAACATCAGGCAAAGTGTGCAGTGAGGATGTACAGTACGGTACACTGGCAGACTAAGTAAAAAATAGAAAGGGTATATTATATATAAACATAGAATAAAATAAACAATATAGCAGCGATAAAAATTTGTGCAATACAGATTATTTACAAGTAGGGCAGTCAGGGCAGCACATTGATTCATTTCAAACCCAGCAGGACAGAAGTGTGTTTAAAACGAGAAATGTTTAGTAAAAGAGAATGAACCACAACTTGCTCAAATCTGAACCTGGGCTGTTATTCCGTAATTGAGAAATTCAGACGGAAAAATGGATTTTCCAAATTTGTAAAAAAAAAGAAGTGAAATTATTCCATACTAAGCAGAAAAGGAAAGGTTCCTGTTTTTGAGTTTCAGTTCATCTCTGAATTTGTCTCCAAGGTCCTCACCAAGTTATTTTCCACCACTAACACCTTCAGCTCATTTGTTAAAGGTGCAGAAAACGAAATGTTCTATAAAATATTTTAGATCCGAAAACACATTTCTGTTATGTTGACTAGTTGCTGAAGTTGTTGTCAGTAGTTTAAAGAAGGAAACACACACACACACACACACACACACACACACACACACACAGAGCTGTACACAGTAGAACCGGAGCAGCTGATCTGCTGTATGGAAACTTCAGATGAAATATCACTTCATTTCTCAAAGAAAGGTTCTAAATATAAAAACCTGAAAGCTCAAAAATCCAAATATTTTCATCCAATAAAAACATCTGAACATTCAAAAGTCTTAACGGTCCTAAATTTGGAACATTATGAGAAGTTTTGAATTCTTTTGATGCTCAAAGGTTATAAAGTTCTGAATTTTAAGATTTATATAATTTAAAATGCTCTAAGGTTTAAATCTTCTGTAATCTTGTGTTTTAATGTTAAACCGTTCTGTAGTTTTAAGTTCTAAAGTTTAAATGTTCTGTTTGTTCTGTAGTTCTAAACATGTACAGTATACATTCTGAAATTGCTCCAAAGTTCCAATGTTCCAAAAGTTCTGAGTATCACAGTATTTTAATTGTTGAGGGTGTTTTTTTCTTTAAAAACAGTCGAGAAGACCAACAGACTTAACAGAGTTCATAACAAGTATGCCAATGTACAACATGCAGGAACTGGAATGTATTTATTATCATTTTAATTAAGTTTTTGATTTTTGTTTAGTTGACAGTAATGAGAGAATCAGACCCACCAGTTTGGAGTGGTTCACACTTCTTGGTTAACACATGGCACTTGTAGATGGCTCCAGGTTTTTTGACATTGGGGTCAAAAGCCGAGTCAGCAACTGGTGCTCCCACAACCAACCTGAAAATGAAACAGCCATTCAGGTTAAACACGGGCTATAACATGGCAAAACCTAAATGTTATTCAATAACTCAAATGTACGTGAAATGACAGAGCATTGTTTTGCATGTCTGCTACACTAAACATAATTCTAATTTTGATTATTACATTTTTATCAACCTTATTCATCCTGTTCAGGGTTGTGGTGGGTCCAGTTTCATCAAGCAACACTTAGCACAAGGCAGCCTGGACAGGGCGCCAATCCACTGCAGGGCTTCAGACATTCCCTTTCTCAGACAGAGCCAATAATGTCTGTCTAGACACCCAGCTGACCAATAGCGCCTCAGATATTTGAACCCTGCTTTCAGTGGTGATGGGCTGCTAAATCTGAGCGCCTACTGTACACAATGTAATGATGGTTAACCCATCACTTTTCTAATCCATTACTACTAAAGACATGGTTTGGGTTGGTTGAAAACCAGACGGGCAGCTGCATTTTAACAGTTGCAGGTATTTAATAGTGGGGGCATGGGGGCACCTGAGGGAGTTAGAGTAGTCCAGCCTCAAAATGACAAGTGATTGGAGAAGAATCTGAGTGGCTTCCATACAGAGAAAAAATGCTGACTCTTTTTAATGTTGTAGAAGAGGAACCGGCATAATCTTGTCATGTTAGCTTCCTTAGTCCCAGCCACCACTGCTTTACAATAAATCCCTTCACAAAGTAACTCTTCTTTATCTTTTCTGGCTACTCCCGTTAGGATGTCTCCACCTTACCCTATCTTGAACATCAATTTATGTAATACTAACCACCTGCATGTCCTCCCTCACCACATCCATAAACCTCTTTGTCCTTCCTGTCCTCCTCCAGCCTGACGGCTCCAGTCTCAGCACCCTTCTCTCAATTTAACCCTCAACCCTCCTCTGCACGAGCCCAAATCATCTTAATTTCTGCTCTTTAACATTGTCTCCAGGTTTCAGCCACACCTATTGCTAACAAGTATATAAAAATCAAGTCTAAAACATAAATAACCAGCTTCCAATTCTGTGGCAACAAATTTAGAAAGGGTTCCTTTTGTTCCAGCATGATTGTGCCCCAGTGCACAAAGCAAGGACCTCGTTTGACAAGTCTGGTGTCAAAGAACTTGCCTGATCAAATGATCAAAAAAGATCAACAAATGATATTTTGCCTGAAAAGGCACCGGCACACTCCAAAGTCATGTGTCAAGTCTTTCCAGAAGATTGGAGGCTGTTATAGACACAGTAGTTAGGGGCATTTAAGGTTAATGTCGATAGTTTTGGATGGGATTGTCTAACACACTCCTGTTGCTGTATTTTACCACTACAGTATCCACTACAGCCAAACTGTTACCCCATAACCCTTAAAGAGAAGTTAAGGAATCTCTTTAGAGTTGGGATCAAATAGGATGGGGTCACAGAAGATTTTTACAAACTGTTAATGTATCATTCTACACGAATAAAAAACCTTTTCAGTATTTCACTAGATTGTGACGACTATCTAAAATGAGATCAGGTTGATAAGCCTTTTAAATGTTATTTATCTGCATGTGCTGAAATGATTTGTTTGATGACCAGTGGGCAGTATGGTGCCACAGATGGTAAAGTAACCCAGCAACATGTCTCCTAATAACCAGGGTTCAACTGTCACCCTCAGTTCATGTCTGTGAGAAATCTGGCATGTGCTGCAACACAGTCTACACATAATTATATGACACTATCACATAATTATGACACAAGCAGCGTCGTAGCACAGCAGGATCTGTTGCTGTCTATTTGCTTGGTTTGACCTATCCTACCATGCAGGACTTCTCTTACCTCCCAGAACAAACCTGTAGGTGGCTTATTTGTCCCTATATATTTTAAGTAATGATAAATAAGTTAGTGTTCCTGAGATACTGTCTATATAAAATGGCCTGTTTCCCCATGTCTTGTGTGGTTTCTTCTGGGGTTTCACCACCTCCCAAAAGCATGTGCAAGCATAAATCACTTTTTTCCTGCTGCTACCTTCAAACTTTTCTCATATTGGGTATTATTCTTAATTAAGCAACTTCTCGAAATCCATTTTCACAAAGGGTACATTCTTAACATGTGACAGGAAATGGCATACCCAAAGAACGTTTCAATACATGGTTTGTTTACAGTTTTTGTAAACATTGATATTCATTAACTTATTTTCACCAATCCCTTCATCCTGGTCGCTGTGGGTTGGGTACCACCCGCAATAATTGGGTGCGCTGGCCAATTTAAAACAACCAATACACATTCTGCATGTTTCTGAAAAAAACTAAACACAAGGAGAACATGTGAGGGTTCAACTCATGACCCATGTTGCTGTGTAGAACTGAATGTACCAGCGTTGCCACCAACAGGAGTCAACATATAATAATAATAATCTACAATAGGTTGCATTGTTGCCATAAGTGATTAAAATAATTATTGCTTATGTTGCTGAAAACCCACACAGGCGAGAGAACATTGAACCCAGGTCCCCAGGACCCATGTTGCTACAGATGCCAACACAGCCTACAATTAACCTTTCACATAATTTAGACATGGGGAGGATATACTGTTGCTGACTGAAGTTTCTCTTACCTTCTAAAATATACCAGTAGATTGCCTCAATGTAGACATTATGCTGAATGGGTGAGTTTGTATTTGTTTGTGATGAACCCAGTGTTCCAGGGAATCAATACTCTTGAAGTCGTTGAATTAATAAATAACACATTTATGGTGATTTTTATACATTTATATTTTTTGTCTTTTAAAGGGACAAAAGTGTTTAAAGCACAATTTATCTGAAGATTATTAAGGAACCAGAAATTGTTCTTCATTGGTATGGTTCTATGTAATATTTGTCACAACTTGGTCTTCTACCTTATTTACAATTGCAGTGTCACACCTAATGAAGCACATTTCCAACCACATCTGTCTGGCGCTGTTAAATCCCTAAGGGTACCTTAAAGTTTTTGGATCAGTGCCATAGAAAAAGCATGTCAGTATCTCCTTAAAGCATCTTAAATGCATTAAGGAGATACCATTTCGTGGTGCAACACCAAATAGAAAAAAAACTCATTTTTTGTGGGTTAAATATTAAGCATCACATATCTAATGAAGCACATTTCAATCTCCCACATGAAGGTGTCAATGCAGAGTTGAACGCCCTGCTGCATGGACTCACCATGGGCTCTCTGGCACCTCGTGCAGAAGAACCGAATACCCGAATAAAGATCCGTTAGGTCCGCTGAAGTGCAAAAAGTTATCCAGGTCTAAATTATAGCAATCCACAGAGTTCAGCAAGCACCACACACACCCCAAAAGTGCGCTAATCACCCTCACGTAGCACCACCAGGTCCTCCGTTCCTCCATAGTGCGTTCCTGAGATCTACAGTCGGTCAAAAGAATTCAGGCGATAGAAAAATAACAATGATCACAGCTGGATAAATGAAAGATCTCGATCTGATCCCTGAACGAACTCTTCTGTCAGTAGTCAGGACTCAGTCAGGAGTTTGGAGCGCGTCCGTGTCTGCGCGCCTGTTGCGCTCTGAACATCTGCAGCTCCTCAAACTGCTGCTGCTGCTGACCGGCACGAAAGACCCCTCCTCTGTCCTAATTTACACCCCTCCTCTGCTCAGTTTTACCCTCCTCTGCTTTACTTTACCCCACTCTCCCCTACAGTTTCATGACACAGGGGTAAAGGGAGGAGGCACCACAGACACGCTCGCTTTGATGAAGCACCGCTGGAGCGCGTGTGAGCCTGGAGAGGGCGTCGAGAGAACCCCGCTCCAAAATTCCACAACAACCATAAAAAAACGTCTGAGCTGGAAATGTTTGAACATTCAAAAGTTTAAGAAAAGTTTTAATACCTGATGTTCGAGGGTTTTGAATGTACTTCATTTACAAGAGTTTAAACAAATTATTAGGTTCCACATCTGTGCCAAAATAAAAAATTTTTGTTAAGTATAAAAACTGTACTTAAAACTTACAACTTTAGAACATTTACACTTCAGAAAATTGTTTCAACAAGTTCTTACTGTTGCACATTCTGAAAGTTTGCAAGATTTAAAATGTTTAAAGTTCTGAAATGGGTGGCACAGTGTTGCAGTGGGTAGCAGGCACGTGCACAGACATTTTTGGGGGCAGGTGCTCAAGCCAAAAAAAAGGGCACCCATCGCCAAAATTATTAATAACATTTTTAAAAAAACCACACAGTAGGATATTTAATAATAATAATAATAATAATAATAAGTTACACTTATATAGCGCCTTTCACAAAAACCCAAGGTCGCTTTACAAACAAAAATAACAAAAATAACAAAAATAACAATCACACCAAAATAGCAGGGGAGGAAGGGGAAAAGTGAAGAGAAAAGAGATGGGTTTTTAGTAAAGTTTTAAATTTGGATAGAGAAGAAGTAGACCGTAACGAGGATGGAAGAGAGTTCCAAAGCGCAGGGGCAGCAACACTGAAAGATCTGCCACCCATGGTGCTCAGTCTGAACCTGGGGACCACTAGGAGACCGGCATCTGATGACCTTAGGTTACGGGACGGATTGTAGAATTTTAGGAGGTCTGAAAGATAACGGGGGCCCAACCCATGGATTGCCTTATAGGTGAGAAGTATAATTTTGTACTGTATACGCATGGTAATGGGCAGCCAGTGAAGCTGCTCCAGAACTGGGGTGATATGATCAAACTTCTTTGTATGGGTTAAGATCCGTGCAGCAGAATTTAGGACTATTTGCAAGGGGCGTATAGATTTAGAGGGAAGCCCATGGAGCAATGAATTGCAATAGTCCAGCCGAGAAGTCACAAAGGCATGGACCAGCGTCTCAGCTGCCGCAGAGGACAGTAGAGGGCGGATACGCACGATGTTGCGGAGATGGAAGAATGCAGACCTGGATAGAGATTTTATGTGCGGTTCAAAACATAGAAGGGGATCGAACAGAACACCGAGATTGCGGACAGTGTCTGAGGGTGAGATTTTGATGTCATTGATAGAAAGAACAGAGTTAGAGAGAGAGTGGACGGTGGCCTTTGTACCAGTAATTAGAAACTCTGTTTTCTGAGCATTCAATAAAAGAAAATTTGCCCGAAGCCAGGAGTTTAGTTCATTAAGACACCTAGTTAGGTGAGCGGGAGGAAAAGGATCTGTCGGTTTGAAACTAAGATAAACCTGAGTGTCGTCAGCGTAACAATGAAAATTTAACTTGTACCTGCGAAAAATGATGCCGAGTGGGAGGATATAGATAATAAAGAGAAGGGGACCAAGGACCGACCCCTGAGGAACACCCTGCTTGATGGACACTGTATCCGATACATAATTCCTGATTGCGATAAACTGATGCCTGTCAGTCAGATACGACTTAAACCAGGATAGTACAGTCCCTGAGAGACCAATCTCAGTGAGCCGAGTTAGAAGAAGGCTATGGTTGACTGTATCAAAGGCAGCAGTAAGGTCCAGGAGCAATAAAATGGACGCACAACCGGAATCAGCAGATGAAAGGAGGTCATTTAGGACACACAGAAGAGCAGTCTCTGTGCTGTGGTGAGAACGAAAGCCAGATTGAAATTTTTAGAAGAGTTCATTGGAGTTCATAAAGTCAAGAAGCTGGGAAGCCACGACTTTTTCAAGGACTTTGGAAATGAAGGGAAGGTTTGAAATAGGCCTAAAATTACTCAGAACTGACCTGTCCAGGTCAGGTTTCTTAATGATCGGAGTAACAGCAGCAGTTTTTAATGGAACAGGAACATAACCAGAGGAGAGTGAAAGATTCACTAGGTGACCGATAGGTTCTGATAGGACAGAGACACAGCATTGAAGAAGATGGGTGGGGACTGGGTCAAGTCGAGAGGATGAGGACTTCGAGCTTGTTATGATTTTGACAATATTGGCTGAATCAGTCAGAGAGAAGGTTGAGAGTAAAAATGATGGGGAAAAAGAGGAAGAGAGGGACAAGTGGTGGTCAGCAGGAGAGTTTAGCAATTCCTGATAAATGGTTGACACCTTGTTATCGAAAAAGCTCAGGAAGGCATTACATAACTCAGTTGAGGCAGCCAGTAATCCAGACGGAGGGCGTAGGAGCCTGTTCACAGCTGAAAACAGAAGCTTATAATCCTGTCCGGCTTTCCTAAGTACATCTGCATAAAATGATGAACGAGCATCATTCAATGCAGACTTGTATTTTGACAGATGATCAGTATATGCTAAAAAGTGAACCTGCAGCCCAGATTTCTTATAGAGACGTTCAAGACGTCTACCAACAGTTTTCATAATACGGAGCGCAGGCGTAAACCAGGGAGACCTATGGGTAGCGGGCACAGACATAGTTTTTACTGGTGCCAAGGAGTCAAGGCAAGCACAGAGAGTCTGGTTGTAAAATAAAACTGCATCATCAACAGATTCCATAGAGCTAATGCAAGCAAGGTTGAAAGCCTCCAGAGAAGCAGACAGAGAATGAGTGTCAACAGCTTTTACATTACGATAAGAGACTACAGTTTTGAGCCGAGATTTGGGAGCAGGTAGAGAAAAAGAGGTGTTGATTAGTAAATGATCGGAAACACCTATGCAATGTCCAGTCAAATTATTGATAATCCCACATGTAGAACAAATTATGTCTAAAATATGTCCCTTCTTGTGAGTCGGGAAGTCAACGTGTTGTATTAGATCAAAACAGCTCAAAAGTGACAGAAATTCCGAGGCAGTAGAGGATCCAGAGTCAAGGTGAATATTGAAGTCGCCAAGAACAATAAACAAGGCAGAAAGTGAACTGACTGAAGCCAAAACCTCTCCAAATTCCAACAGAAACTCAGGTATAGAGCCCTTGGGGGGACGATAAACCAGCACAAAGATAAATGGGCTGCATCCGTGTGCCTTGAGAACCATGAGCTCAAAGGAAGAGACCTCCTGTATATTGCACATACACAGTTCAATTCCTTCACTGAAAAGTACTGCAAGACCCCCGCCCCTGCCAGTTTTCCTAGGCGAGGCTAGGTATTTAAAGTTAGGGGGAATGGCAGCATTCAGGTGAAAAAACTCACCAGGTACTTGCCAGGTTTCAGTTAGAAAAAATAGGTCCAAGTGGTATTGTCCAATGAGGTCATTTACCAGTGCAGCTTTGTCAGTGAGTGAGCGACAGTTCAGCAGAGCCAGATTAAACAGACGATGTGATGATGTGGATGTAGTGGACTGATGCACAGTGGTAGAGCAGGGAACCTCCCGTAGAACACTGTGGTTTACTCCACGGTGCGAGCTTCCAAAGCGTCTCCTAAACCCACGATCAGTAATCCTTACAGCAGGGTAACTAACACAGGGCACAGGAGGTAGAGGATGAGATCGGTGTTTACGACCGCGATGTATGTAGCGAGGTCGCCTAGTGATGCCAATAGAACGGCATAGACTATACACTGAAGCATCAAGCCGGTGGAATGAGCGTAGACATCGGAGATCCGTAGTAGTGTAGGTGTATTTGGGGTTAGAGCATTGAGTGCCAACTACCCCATCCATCACAGAGCCAAATTCAGAAGTTCCAAAAATGTAGACCAAAAGTAGAAACTCCGACAACCCGCATAGCCGCCGGCTCGTCATTACAACACCGTGACGCAAAGTTGCAAGCACAACGTTAGCCAAAACAGAGCCGAACCCAACCAGACAAACAATCAGCAACACTCGAAACTGAACTTATATGTTTATTTTTGTTAACACAATCAATACACATCTAATCAAATAACTCAAATTATCAAATTCAATAAATAAATAAAAAAACAGGCAAAAACAAGGCCATATTGTGCGCTTTTTAATAACCAAACAATATATTAAATAATCATCAAAAAATAGCTCAACTTAAGACCTACCTTTGATTTCAAATCAGAAACCCACTTTGGTTAGTTAATGTTAACAATGGGCCTTTTATTATGCCAATAAAATAAAAGACAGTTAAATAACATTTTCCTATTTATTCATCATTTTTTGTATGCTGTTGTATATCATAGAGCATTATATTTAGCCTTCTACATATATTAGTTTGTAATGTTAATTACCTAGCAAAATTATTCCTCATTTGTAAACTGTTGAAGTATAAATGCTTGCATGAAAATAACTCCTTGACTAAAGGTGACTTTTCCTACACGGCGTTTTGGCCATGATGCTGTAATTATAAAATATTGTATGTTTGTATCTATTTTCAACACTTTACTGTGAGAGCTACTTGACATTCTCCTGCAAAATGTTTGTGCTCATGTTTTTTTTTCAGGCTTTCACATCAAAATAAGTAAGATTTTAAATAAAACAAAACTAGTGAAACACTTTAGGGGAAATTGATGACAGAGAGGGTAATATTTATTTTTAAATGTTGATGAATGTAGAAAAAAATGGGCTCCAGCAGAAAGGGCACTTTTCTCATCCAGGGCAAAAGGGCAGGTGCTTGAGCACCACTAGGGGTCTATCTGTGCACGTGCCTGGTGGGTAGCACTGTCGCCTCACAGCAACGAGTTTCTGGGTTTGATTCCCTGGCTGAGCTGCCAGGGTCCTTTCTGTGTGGAGTTTGCATGTTCCCCTTGTGTCTGCGTGGGTTTCATACAGGTGCCCTCGTTTCCTTCCAGAATCCAAAAACATGCAAGTGAGGTGAATTGAAGATGCGAAGTTGTCCATGACTGTGTTTGACATTAAACTTGTGAGCTGATGAATGATGTTAAAATCCTTATGAATAAATAAATAAATCTCCCCATGTCTGTGTGGGTTTCCTCCGGGTGCTCGGGTTTCCTCCCACAGTCCAAACACATGCTGTGAGGGATACTGGAGCCATTACAAATTGTCCTAAAGGTGTGTGTGTAACTGGCTACCTGTCCCGGGTGGAACCTATAGTTCGGCAAATGAATCAGACCCACCACAACCCTGACGAAAATAAAGCGGTGGTAAAACAGACAATGAATGAATGAATGAATGAATGTTCTGGAATGTTCTTCCTCCTGTTTAAAAATATATAAATCATTTAATTCAAAATTTCACAGTATATTGTTGAATTTCATAAAGTTCCTACGTTCTAAAAATCTTACATTTAAAAAAAATGCTCACACAAACACAACTGGACATGTTTGAGGGAGGGAAGGCCCAGAGATGGCTCGAGTCCGAGTAGCAGATTTGCAGTAGCAGACTCGTGACTCGCAAAATATGACTTGAAGACAACAAAAGTCAGCAAGCAGCATGTGTTAACATTAGTTACCTGTGACAATTTATATATATATATATATATATATATATATACAGTATATATATATGTATATATATATATATATATATATGTGTGTGTGTGTGTGTGTGTGTGTGTGTGTGTGTGTGTGTGTGTGATCCGACATCATTCTGATCGTGTCATTTTCTGCTCTCTAATAACGCTACAGCCGTTTTAACCCACAACGCATGTGATGAGTTAACGTTCCAGCCAGCTTCCGGCGTAGTGATGAAGCGTCTCTCCCTACTCCCTCCTTTGGATTGAAATCTCACTTAAAATGGTGGAATACCCTACGTAGTGCACTTCACTGGAACAGCTGGTGTGAATGAAACGCTCCTACAGAATTGGCGCTAATGGTTGGAAGAACCGCTTTCTGAACCATTTACATTTACATTTTCAGCATTTATCAGACGCCTTTATCCAAAGCGACTTACAGTACTGTGACAGTATACTGTCTAAGCAATTCAGGGTTAAGGGCCTTGCTCAAGGGCCCAACAGCAGCAACCTGGCAGAGGTGGGGCTTGAACCAGCGACCTACTGATTACTAGTCCAGTATCTTAACCACTAGGCTACAACATCCCTCCAATCAGACCTTCCGATTTTAAATAGTTAGTTGCATGTATTTAGTTTGCAGCGTCACACAGACATGTCAATGAAATGCTTGATTGGCTTTCTAACGGGTTCGTGTTTTACTTCACAACCGGGAAAAGTTTGGAGGTTTTTAATTATAAGCACATTTACAAAATAACGGATTCTATTCCTAATGGGACACACGGTTATAAATTTAATAGCATCTGGAACAACATAAGCTCAGGCAAACAGTATTATGGATTTTTTGCTGTGTTTTGGATTTTGGCCACTGTGCCGTGATTTATCTTGTGCTTTTGTTTTGCAATGAAAACAAAACGTATCAGTTTAAGCTTTTAACTGGTACCTAGGAAAGTAAAATGGCAAAATACAGTCGCTAATCTGTTGTTGTTGTTTATCTAAACTTACATATTATTTGTTTCTACGCTACATTTCCAATATATGTTTTGTGTATATTATATTGACTCGTGCCTTGACTCTGACTCGTATTTTGTGACTTGTGAACATCTCTGGGGAGGCCAGACAGGGTGTTACTACTCCTTCTGTAATATGCAATATCTCCAGGACTGGTCAGGAAGCCTGTGCATGGAGTTCTGTGTGCTGCAAATGCACAATCAGGCATTGAAAATGAATAGTTTGGGAGATAAAGGAGAAAACTACAGCTTTTAAAAATTGTTCCCCATGCATAAACACCACACACAAGAGCATCAGACATTTACTGAACTTTGTTAATAATTGCATGTGACTAACCCTGCATTCATATTTTGCAGTTTCCATTGTTAATCAGCTTATAAAAAGCTCACATGAACAGTGATTGGCAACAGAAAAGCTCAGAATCACTACAATAAGTGAACACACCATTTTTCCCATGACACCAGATGATTTTAGAGTCGGAAAGATGTCCCGAGGCTAACTATAGTTACTTCCTGCATTCCTCAAGTAGCAGAGTGAGATTTATAGACAAAGTGAGTAATTTTGGAAAAATCCAGCATCTGTAATGCTTAGCGTGTGTCCCCATGGCATAAAGCCAGCCAGAGATCGTAAAAAAAAGTCCTCTGCTATTTCATGGCTTTAGGAAAAGCTGAGCACTCTGGTTTATCGGAGCTTACTCAATACACACCAGCACTTGTTCAAGATGTGTCTCACTTTGTTTCTCAGATTTAAAAAAAGTCTTGGATGAGAGTATGCACTAGGGCTGCCGAGTGAAACACTGCTTGATCACTGGAGGATAAGATCTCCAATAGCAATCTCCATCTGTTGCCAGGAGTCCAAGATAGTGTAACTGGAGGTGCTCTCTGGGACAGAGAGATTTAATAAAGTATTTCTGTTTTATTTAAAATAATGATTAGATACTTTCTTACTTCTGGAATCTGTGAGCTCGGGTGTATAAAGAGTGACACTTAGCACCTTCTTCCAGATATGTAAAAGTTCAAATAGTGCTGGTGACTTCATGTGTCTAGAATAGCCTTTATCCTACTTGAGTGAAAGCAGATTGCTATGAGATCGGGTGAACACAGGGTAAAGTATGAGGAGAATATGAGAACGCTTGCCGTCCAGCTGGGGTATTGAACCCAGTCCCTTCTTGCTGTGAGGTGACAGCACTACTCAGTCCATGTAAAACATGAAACAGTACAATCTGAATTTAACACTATTCCTTAATTTCCTTTGGGATTAATAGTTTAAGTATCTATCTATCTATCTATCTGTCTGTCTGTCTGTCTTTCTATCTATCTGCTGTCTGTCTATCTATCTGTCTGTCTTTCTGTCTGTCTATCTACAGCATCTATCTATCTATCATCTATCTATCTGCCTGTCTGTCTGTCTGTCTGTCTGTCTTTCTGTCTGTCTGTCTATCTGTCTGTCCGTCCGTCTGTCTATCTGTCTGTCTATCTACAACCTTTACACTTTAGTGGATGGGTAAATGGACATTGTACTGGATAAAACCAGCTTGGGAGAGAGAACATGCAAAAAAATAGAATAAAAAATCTAGGTTTTCTTTAAATACTGTGATAATAAGTTAAGATAAAGATTAGATTAGACTGTCCTACACACGCGTGCTCACGACTTTATCTGAGCAATAAGATCTTACCTTCAATCTCAAACTGAAGAACCAAATCCTAGACTACAAACGTTTCTCATTTGAGCAGATACATTTCATGTAGGAGATTTTGGTCAGACTTGTTGTGGTTTTGACTTATGTGTTTTTCGCTACCAGTGTTTAGATTTGTGATTCTGATAACCCACCACAATCCCATAAACATCTGATTATTCTGATATATGTTATGATGACTCAACTGTTGGCTACATTTCAGGAACATCATGTGTAAACACTCCAGATCACCTCAAACCTCATGACCGGGATGAAGCTTCGCTGGTGATATGGTGCTAAAACACACACACACACACACACACACACACAAATCCGTATTGAGTAAGATGGAGAACAGTTCCCCTGTAAGCAATGTGATGCTGCACATGTGACGGCTAAATGAAGCAGTTTTAAATTGTGTGTGTGTGTGTGTGTTTGTGAGTGTGTGTGTGTGTGTGTGTGTGTGTGTGTGTGTGTCTTTCATTACCTATCAATAGATACAACAGTAGCACATTTTGCCCCAGGGGTTCACACAGGCCCCTTTAAGGAGCGTGAATCAAAGACTCGCCTTCATCCTTGCTCAGCGTCTGTCCCTCACTGTCTCGCCCCTCAGTTTCTTTTTCACTGGATTACTGTTGTAACACACAGGAGCCAGAGGGCGGTTTGCTTAACAGTTTCTTCATTCAGGTTTCCCATGAACTGTGGTCACAATCTACAGGCCGGTCAAATCACAAAAGTCTGACACAGCCTGAGTTTAGTAAGCTGCTTTTAGACAAGCATTAGCACTTCAGAAATAAACTCTGCCCCAAAAGAAAGATTTTGTGCCATCTCTAAATTCCCTTATTTTTATGGCATTTGAGGGCAGGAACAATCTAATAAATTGTGACTTCACAGATTATGCACTAAGGCTAATAGAATAACTAGGAAACTAAGAAAAAGTAAACAATTGTGTTGTTCCTAACAAAGAATTTATTATAAAATCATTATAATTATTACCATATTAAGGACCAACAAATATTCAGTCACTTTTTTTCTCCCATTTTCTCCCAATTTAACGTAGTTAATTTTTCTTCCGCTGCTGGGGGATCCTTGATCACAGTCGAGGTGGGTATATTGCTGCTCACGCCTCCCCGACCCACGCGCAGCCCTCAGCGAAACCCTTTTTCACCTATGCATTCTGAACAGGCGCCTCTCTATCTGCTAATCAGGGTCCTTACACAGCGTTTGAAGACCCCACCCACATAGTCCGGTCACCCCACCCTAGCAGAAACGTGTGTGCTACAGGCACTGCTAATTATGCCTGCTAGATGGTGCCCGGCCAACCGGTGCCATGTCGAGTTTCAAACCGAGGAATACAGAATCTTGGCGCTGGTGTGCTAGTGGAATATCCCGCTGCGTCACCTGGGCGCTATTCAATCACTTTTGATGTTTCAGAGGCATTCGAGTGGCACAGTGGTCTGTTACGCTAGCCCATCACCAATGATCATTGGAGCTATAGGCAAACTAGGCATCAGACAGACAGACATATATAGGATTTCAACAGATGATTATTCTTATTTTGTAAATTAATTGACTCACCTTTTATCCAAAAGATAATAATAAATTAGGCTATTTTCTCCTAAAATATAACACTATTCTTTTTGCTAAAAATATTCTTTCTTAGCTTTTTCACCACTTGATAGCAATCAACAAGCTCCAGGGATTAGTTTGACCAAATTTGTTATTTAATTATCATTAATGAAGATTGAAGACATTTCATTAAATTTCTCATATTTTCTATAGGATTAAGGTCAGGATCTTGTCTTATTTTTATCCTCACGTCAGCATGAGCCATTCGGAAAACAGCAATGCGGTGTGTTTTGGTTTAATGTCCTACTGTTACACCAATATTCAACAGCATCCATGATTTAAGAAGTCTTCCTTCCACTTTCTACAGTGTTTCAGTTCCACTGGCATTAAAGCAGCCCCAATAGATTATACAACCAACTGTTATACCCAACCGTAGGTACAGTGTTGTTGGGTTCAAATGCCTCAAGATCTTAGATTACTCCAGCTCCTTAGGTATATGTTATATAGGTATCTGTGAGTCTCTTCATGTAGCTCTTTGTTTCAGGATTAACCAAACATCAAAACAAACACCTGATGCTGTGAGAGATTTGCAGACTCAGATATCAGCTGGTATCAGCGTCTGTCCCTCACTGTCTCGCCCCTCAGTTTCTTTTTCACTGGATTACTGTTGTAACACACAGGAGCCAGAGGGCGGTTTGCTTAACAGTTTCTTCATTCAGGTTTCCCATGAACTGTGGTCACAATCTACAGGCCGGTCAAATCACAAAAGTCTGACACAGCCTGAGTTTAGTAAGCTGCTTTTAGACAAGCATTAGCACTTCAGAAATAAACTCTGCCCCAAAAGAAAGATTTTGTGCCCCCTCTAAATTCCCTTATTTTTATGGCATTTGAGGGCAGGAACAATCTAATAAATTGTGACTTCACAGATTATGCACTAAGGCTAATAGAATAACTAGGAAACTAAGAAAAAGTAAACAATTGTGTTGTTCCTAACAAAGAATTTATTATAAAATCATTATAATTATTACCATATTAAGGACCAACAAATATTCAGTCACTTTTTTTCTCCCATTTTCTCCCAATTTAATCTCCAAAGATTACTCCAGCTCCTTAGGTATATGTTATATAGGTATCTGTGAGTCTCTTCATGTAGCTCTTTGTTTCAGGATTAACCAAACAGCAAAACAAACACCTGATGCTGTGAGAGATTTGCAGACTCAGATATCAGCTGGTACACTGATGATGAGAAGAATGTTTTAAACTCATGCCGCTTGGCTTGGAATGTGGGGCGTAGCTAATCAGTCACGTTCTCTGTTTCACTATGAAGATGAACCACAGACAGACGGTAGCTTCACTAACACATGGTTTGAGATCAAAACACATTGAAGTTCAAAAGTCTGCTACCAAGTCCTGTAGAACATCATCAATCAAGCATTTATTCATCCTGGTTGTTGATGGCTTTGCAGCCTATCCTGGAAAACTGGGCTCATGGCCTCGACACAACCTGGACAAGCTGCCAGTCAGTCACAGGGCATCGCGCGCTGATTCACATGTTCCCTCTTACCCACCCACATAGTCAAAATGTTTCAACCTCAACAAAATAACTAGAGGAAACCCTTACCGACACAGGAAGAACCAGACTCCACCTAAACACCAGCTGCAGTTCTGAATCAAAGCTGTAGCCAATCCACCTACTGTTTAACATACCCATGGTCCCTAAAGCAGTGCCACACAGATTTAGGGACCATGTTTAATCCTTTGCTCTGATATGCATTTCCATATGTGTTTGTATGAATTTCTCTTTGCCAGTAGGTGGATTAATTGGTCTATATTGTATCTTGGTGCAACTGTGTGTATCTGACATGTTTCAGCATATTTTTGCCCAGTCCTGGTGTTACCAGTATAGTCTCTTGACCCTCTGCCAACCTGATTAAAAAAGAAAGATTAGAGGAATAAATGAATGTATGTTTATATATGCATATTACTTTCTGGCACAGAGACACAGCAGGTAGAGTGCAACACAGCGACATGGGTCATGATGACCTGGGTTTGATTCTTGCTTCTAGTTACTATCTGAAAGACGTTTCACATGTGTCCGCTGTGTGTGTTGGATTCCTTTAGGCAACTCCATATCAAAGTTTGTGGTTTTGGAATGTCTTGTTATGGTCTGGTGTCCACATACTTTTGGCCCTATAGGGAATGTTCTTACATATTTCTGGTATTATAAAGTCATGTAGATTTTGGAAGCCACACCAGGTGAAATATGCAAGATTTATGTGCTCCCTTTTACTCCCACTGCTCCTTGGAGGAGGTTATGAGATACTGTGTTGAACAAACAAACATTCCGTACAGTGCACCCGGGCGTAATTAAGGCTAAGTTAGTGTAAACAGCATGTGGGGTCTAGAGAGGGACAACAGTATGCAGAGAGAATGAGGAATTTGCATGTGTTGGATGCAATGCTCATGAACGCTGGCTGTTGCACAATGTGACCTTTACACTGTACTGGTAATGAGAACAACACAAACACACTCATTTGAACATACCAGTGTCCACATTTAATAGACATTCCAGTTCTTTAGCTTTTACAACATACAGATGGGTGAATGAAAAAAAAAACATTTTATGTTTTATGTTTGCTGTGTAAATTGTAAACACTTATTAGATGCAGCATAAATACACAGCAAAACAAAAGGTATATGGACACCCTTCCCATGTATCTCTAACAGGTGTAAAAAAATCAACAAAATAAAATACATTATATGGTTTAAACTGTGGTACTGGTTTGGAAAGTGCTGTTTTTCCCACCACAATAGAGCAATAGGCAAAGTCTGTAAAACAGTTTGACACATGTGGTGTGAAAAAATGTCAGTGGCCTTTACAGAACCCTGACCTCAACCCCATTAAACACGTTGAGGTAAGTGAAACGTAGGTCTTTCTGTTTAACACTCCACTGCCATAGATATACTCCACAATTGTGTGCAACACAAAATAAAGAAGGAGGGAGAATTCAACAAGTACACCCCAAACTGCTCAGTGGCAGGATGAAGATATCTGAATGAATTGATGTAAAAGTGGGTTTATTGTTGAAAAATGGATGGCAGGAGCTTCAGTCACAAAGCCGACCTGTCAACCACCAAGAAAGTGATACAGACCTGAATGCTTGACCCTTACAATGAGGGGATCTGGTGGGGAAAGTCTACAGACATGGTTTGAATCCACTGCAAATCAATCCAAAGCTGTGACAGACTCCAGAAAGACCACACCAACATCTACAGGGCATCGCTGAATGGTTTAATAAGTTTAAATAAAAAAATGTAAACCATATACTATGACCTTTGCTGGCGCTAGAGCTTAACTTGGTTAGACACCTATGGGAAATTTCGGTGCAATGTGTTCGAAAGCTCCCTTCACCATATCATCAGAACACCAGTTGAGGAAAAATAGTGGTACTATTATCAGTACTATTATAAAAAATGCTCTAAGTATATGGACACTGCTTATTGGTGAGTTTGGCTATTTCGGCTAAACCTGATGCTAACAGACACATATTAATTAAATGTTTAGCCATACAATCTTCGCAGACAGTTCATTCAAATCAAGCCAGTTTGTTATGGTGAATTAGAAACATCCAGGAGCAACAGCAGCTCAGCTGTGAAGCCACACAAGCTTACAGAATACGACCATATTTTGCTGAAGCATGTAAAAACATCATATGTCCTTGGCTGAAACACTTACCAATATGAGATACTGCCTCATCTGGAGCTTTCCGGATTAGGCTGAGATCATGTGCAACTCCCAGCATCGACTGTTGTGAAAAAGCATCCCAACTGTTCTTTAGAGTGATACGTCAGGCTTTTCTATTTAGCAATCTAATGAATGAATCTCGATATGGAAGTAAGCAGAAATTGCTTCAAGTCCAAATATATTTGAAGGCATATTTAAACACCCAAAGCTTTTATACTTCTGTATTTGAAATTGGTGGACATTATTTTAAATGCAGTTCAACACACAAGCAATTGAGTAGCCCAATGATTTGACCTCATTAGCTACTGGTCACTAGTACAGAAGGTTAAAAGCTTATCCACTACTCAATCCAAATAGGAAGCCTGAGTATATCAGTGCAGTGACCACGATGACCCCTCACATTCCACACATGTCCCGGCTCGCATTCTGGGATTACCGGTGGTCAACCTCATAAATCAGTAGGAACTGCCTAGTTTAAGGTCTGACATCACATTGTAGTTTTTTGTTATTCTTCTTCAGAAGATGATAGTTCTAATCTGGATTGTGGTGGCAAAGCCTACCTGGCAGCTCTAGGTTCCAGGTTCCAAGAACTACTCACTGAGAAGAAGTGCTCACAATCCATTATGGGGCATCGCACACTTGTGTCATTTGCATTTAGCAGACACCTTTATCCAAAGCAACTTACACTACAGTTACAGTATACAGTCTGAGCGTTTGAGGGTTAAGAGCCTTGTTCAAGGGCCCAACAGCAGCAACCTGGAAGTGGTGGGGCTTGAACCAGCAACCTTCTGATTACTAGTCCAATACCTTAACCACTAGGCTACGGCTTGCACTTTTATTCACAACAACCCAAGAACAATAAAGAGTAACCAATCCATCTTCTGTATGTTTTTTTTTTTTCTTTTTGGTGGTGAGTAAATGAAAAATCCTAAGAAAACCCATGTGGACCTGGGGAAACATGCCAAACTGCAGTCCCTAGAAGAATGTATGAATCCACACGCTCATAATATAACATGATAAAATACTGTGTTTTACATTTACAGCATTTAGCAGACACATTTATCCAAAGCAACTTACGATTGAGACTGTATACATACATTGCAAGCAATTGAGGGTTAAGGGCCTTGCTCAAGGGCCCAACAGTGGTAACCTGGCAGATGTGGGACCTGAACCGGTGACCTTCCAGTTACTAGTCCTGTACTTTAACCGCTGAGCTTACCCTGCTCTAATTAATGTTTAATGGCATTCGTGCTTTTACTGTGGTACCAAACTTAAACTGGTTCTGTTCTGTTGTAAAACATATTGGTGTTGTTGATGACCACCAGCATTTTGGTATTGTGACAGGGCAGTGGTAGCTCAGCAAATAAGCTACTGTATTGATAATTGAAAGGTCACTGGTTTGATTCTTGTTTCCAGAATAGTGATGATATTCCATATAATGTTCTTGGTTTTGGAATTGGATGTCCAATAAACTTATGTTCAGTTGTCCATATACAGTAGTTATGACCACAGAGTGCTTTTTGCAGCCTCCTTAGACCGAGAGATTCTCTTGTTTTGGGGGGAGGGCAGGAGGAAACCGGACACACTGAGGTAACCCACACGGATATGGGAAGTACGTGTGAAACTCCTGAGTCAACTATGTACAATTTGTACTAAAATAATAATCTGTGTTAGTGTTCCTCTTTTAGAAAAAAGGAATCGTTTGAACCTGACAGGAACTTTAATGGTTAACAGGAAAACCCAGCACACAGCATCTTCAGTTTATTTAAAAGCTTCAACACTGAATCACAGTTTTAACACTGAGCAACGAGGCTCCTCCCTCCCATCATTCCAAACAACGTTATCTTCTGTCGTAACATCCCGAACATGACTGTCTCCCTTCGGCCCTGACCCTGCGGTCATGGTTCTTCCTGCAAATCCAGACCAAACATGTTAGCATAGCATCCCCTGCTAACTCCCCCTCAGATTCCCACCACAGAGATACTGTTTTTAGAGAGAAATCTGGGTTTGATCAGTGAAAGAGTGATTAGTGGATTATGGAATCGGCTCAGAGAGACCAGACCTGGAGACCAGAGTTTGGTGTGGATGGGGTTTGCTCCTAAATCTGATGCATATTAGTTTAAATCTTAAAAAATACCTCTAGTGCTTTACAGAACACGGACAGAACACTGAAAGAATTAATCTAAAACACTAAAACACACACACACACACACACACACTTTGTATCTCCAATTAACCTGACTGCTGTCTTTGGACTCCTGGAGGAAACCCACATGGACAGGGGAAGAACATGCACTCCACACAGAAAGGACCCAGACCGTTCCACCTGGGAATCAAACCTTGCTGTGAGGTGACAGTGCTACCCACCCACTGAGCCAGGCTGAGGTTTGAAAAGACTATAAGGATTGGAGTGTAGAGTATTGGAGCAAGGTCGTCTTCTTTCATGAGTCCAGCTTGGCCCAACACTGTTTTAATGAATGGACAGAGACCTGGTGAAACCTAGAATCCACAGTGTCTTGTGCCCATTGTGGAATTTGTTGGAGTGATGATCTGTGGGTGCTTCAAGAGGCTAGAATCGGACAGATTTGCCTTTGCGAAGGCCATGTACAAGGCTATCCTGGAGGAAACATGCTTCCTTCTGCTCTGACAACATCCCCCAACTAAGAGGATTGTTTTTTTAGGCAGTACAGTGTTCCATGCCACATAATCAAGTCTTTCAATCTGTGGATGGAGGATGACCAGATCAAGCCCAATCTCCAGACCTGAACTTCAGTAAAAACCTCTGGAATGTAATCAAGAGGAAGATGGATGGTCAAAAACCATCATGCAAAGTAGACCTGCTGGATTTTTTCTGCACCAGAAGTGGCCTAACAGCAATGTAAAGGTCTGGTGTAGAGAACATGCCAATACACATAAAATAAGTCAGGATTATTTCATCAAATATTAAAACAGTATTGTGGTCTTTAAAGATACATATAAACGTTCTTTCTTCTTTCTATTTGAGGTCTCAAAACACAGCATATTTTTCTTAACCAGCCTTATAAGTGCATCTGGTCAAATAAATGTGCATAATGACAAGAATTTATTTGGAATTTGGGAGAAACAGCAGGGTTTTACACACTCACTTTTTTTACTTCGTTACACTTGAGGACAGTTTGGAGCAGCCATGCATTGGAGATGGAAGAAAACTGGGGCGCCTATAGGAATCTCTTGCAGATGAGAGGAAGACAAACTCCCTACAGAGAAAAATCAAAGGCAAGGATCAAACCCAGGTCCCTGAGATTGGTGTCATTGTGCAGCACCAGTTTACCAGTTACCTGGTAAAGTGTATCTTTCCCTTATAATGACTAAAATAATCCGAATAGTTGAAACATACATCCTTCACTACATCACCTCTTAGACCAGTGTGGAGTGTACAGGTATTACTCATTCATTCTACTGTCACTCTACCCCCCACCATACACACACACACACACACACACACCTAACCACCCACTCCACTTAACACAACTCCCTAAAATCACCCCTTCATTACCTAGTTCCAAATTAGAGAGCGCTTAAACAGATTGCGGGTGCGCTGACATAGTTCCCTGCCACGTTAGCCCACCCATCTCCTCAGCATCACCCCCAGCAGCCTCACAAAAGTGCAACCCCTGGCTATGTGCATTAGTCAGTAGGAAAAACTTAGCAGTGCCCTAATTTGGTACCACATCCTTTAAACTATGAGTGCATTCAGGCAGTTTGATGGCATGGAAAGAACTTGCAGTCCTTCCCCACTTGTGAGGCATTTGAGCAGCGTGTGTATGAACAGCAGTAGCAGGAGCACCATGAGTTATAACACAACCTATAATCTCTGTGTTTGTTTAACTTTAGAAGGCCAACATCACGCAGGACCGCCCGAAAGAAAAAAAATCAGACACGGAATCATAAACCTTCCAGATTTACTCCACCTAAAAGGAATACCCTTCAGTAGGGTCTGGTGTTCCACTGAGATCCTGCTGAGATCTCTGGGAGAATTGGAGGCTGTGGAGAGTAAAGAAAAGTTGTGGGTGAGGCTCGGGGGTGTTTGTTTAATTTTGGACCCAGGGGTTAAGGTTTGAGGCATATTGTTTCCATTGGAGAGTGGAAACAGGGACTGTAATAAGGACTGTGGTCCATGTAATAAAGGTTTGGGGGTTTGGGGGACATTTAGTGAATGTTTTGAGGATTCATTGAGTGCTCATGTGGGTTTTGAGCACCAGGTGGGTTTGAAAATGGTAACTGTGGTGTTTTGACATTGAATGAAGTAGATTTAGGAACATAGACGTTGGTGATAAGAAGAGATCTGAGGATTGTGTGGTCGTCTATGTGGAGGTGATTTGGCTTTCTTGGCATGTTGTAAATATTTGTTAAGGTCAAGATCACATAGAGGTCAAATGTTAAAAATCTGAGGAATTTCTTCTCCTAAATGAGAGGATATGGAAACAACTTGATAAGATGTGCTGAATATAGTGGATATTTGGAGTATTTACACCAATCAGCCATCACATTAAAACCACCTCCTTGTTTCTAAACTCACTGTCCATTTTATCAGCTCCACTTACCATATAGAAGCACTTTGTAGTTCTACAATTACTGACTGTAGTCCATCTGTTTCTCTGCATGCTTTGTTAGCCCCCTTTCATGCTGTTCTTCAATGGTCAGGACCCTCACAGGACCACCACAGAGTAGGTATTATTTGGTTGGTGGATCATTCTCAGCACTGCAGTGACACTGACATGGTGGTGGTGTGTTAGTGTGTGTTGTGCTGGTATGAGTGGATAAGACACAGCAGCGCTGCTGGAGTTTTTAAACACCTTACTGTTACTGCTGGACTGAGAATAGTCCACCAACCAAATATGTCAGCCAACAGCACACGTGGGCAGCGTCCTGTGACCACTGATGAAGGTCTAGAAGATGACCGACTCAAACAGCAGCAAGTAGATGAGTGATCGTCTCTGACTTTACATCTACAAGGTGGACCAACTAGGTAGGAGTGTCTAATAGAGTGGACAGTGAGTGGACACGGTATTTAAAAACTCCAGCAGCACTGCTGTGTCTGATCGACTCATACCAGCAGAACACACACTAACACACCACCACCATGTCAGTGTCACTGCAGTGCTGAGAATGATCCACCATCTAAATAATACCTACTCTGTGGTGGTCCTGTGGGGGTCCTGACCATTGAAGAACAGGGTCAAAGCAGGCTAAAAGTATGTAGGGAAACAGATGGACTACAGTCAGTAATTGTAGAACTACAAAGTGCTTCTATATGGGAAGTGGAGCTGATAAAATGGACAGTGAGTGTAGAAACAAGGTCAGTTCTGTAACATGCAGATTAGATTTTTGTGTTTTTTAGATCATTTGGAAGGTGTGGGTAGTTTTGTAGCATGTATTCCATTTGTTCACATTTTAAAGGTTTGTTGACATGGGGGCAATGTCGAGGAGTTTTGTTTGAGGTATTGATCTGTAAAATAGATTTAGCTGAGGTTTGGGCATGTACACAACGTTGTAGAAAGGTTAAGGCCGGGGTTTGCTGACATTAGAGGGTCGTGATTGATGTGGGCTAATCAAAAGAAAAGCAGTGGGGACTCTGGGAGGTACTGTATGTTTTATATAGTGAAGGTCTGGGGTATACCGAGCATTTTGGGACTGTGCAGTCACACGTGGGTTTCTAAAGTGTTTCTGAAGAATTTATGGAACTTAAATAAGGTTTTAGCCATTTAGAGTGGGGTGGCATGTGAATCATAAAGATGAAGTTTGGTTGAGATTAGTGGCATGTTTAAGAGGTTTGGGTAGTATTTTGTGGGGAACATGATGAAGAGCTCTGTGTAAAAGGGATTTGGGAGTGTTTATGGTGTCTATGGTGTTAAAAGAAGAAGAAGAAGAATGCCATTTACAGTACAGTGAATGCTGGGGGATGCTGCAGTCAGCATTCCACTTCACCTCTTTACTAAGCACTTAAGCTGAGAACTACCGTGCACCTACTAACTTTCTATAGCATCTATATAAAATATTGTATTAATCTTATACTGTATATCTATGTTCTAACAGGGTGTCCTTGTGACTTGTGACTGTTGTCTACTTAAACTATAGGGAAATACACCGATCAGGCATAACATTATGACCACCTTCCTAATATTGTGTTGGTCCCCCTTTTGCTGCCAAAATAGCCCTTCAACTGTGATGCTCTGTGTATTCGGACACCTTTCTATCAGAACCAGCATGAACTTCTTCAGCAGTTTGAGCTACAGTAGCTCGTCTGTTGGATCGGACCACACGGGCCAGCCATCGCTCCCAACGTGCATCAATGAGCCTTGGCCGCCCATGACCCCCATGATCACTGGTTTACCACTCTTCCTTCCTTGGACCACTTTGGATAGATACTGACCACTGCAGACCGGGAATACCCCACAAGAGCTGCAGTTTTGGAGATGCTCTGACCCAGTCGTCTAGCCATCACAAGGCCCTTGTCCAACTCGCTCAATCCTTACACTTGTCTATTTTTCCTGCTTCTAGCATCAACTTTGAGGATAAAATTTTCACTTGCTGCCTAATATACCCCCACCCACTAACAGGTGCCGTGATGAAGAGATAATCAGTGTTATTCACTTCACCTGTCAGTGGTCATAATGTTATGCCTTGTCGGTGTATTTACTGTGGAAGAACTTATGAAGAAGTGCACCTAAGTGCAGAAAATTTAAAAGTACTGTTCCCTTGGAGCCAAGAGGGTTAAGGGCCTTGCTTAAGGGCCCAATAGTGGCTGCATGGCAGAGCCAAATTTGAATCCAAAACCATTTGATTAATAACCCAAGGCTCTATACACTAGGCTACAACAGTTCCTGATAGCCCAAAACACTAATAGATTTTGATTATTTGCCCAAAGCTCTACTCACTAGGCTACCTTGGTTCCTATAAGTATAACAGCTTAGTGAAGTATGAAGTGGTGAAGGTGTGGGCAGTTTGTTTTAAAGGAGTTTGTGGCGAGCTGTAGAGCTGATGGCATGTTGAGGAAGTTTTGAGCACCAGGTGGGTTTGAAAATGGTAACTGTGGTGTTTTGACATTGAATGAAGTAGATTTAGGAACATAGACGTTGGTGATAAGAAGAGATCTGAGGATTGTGTGGTCGTCTATGTGGAGGTGATTTGGCTTTCTTGGCATGTTGTAAATATTTGTTAAGGTCAAGATCACATAGAGGTCAAATGTTAAAAATCTGAGGAATTTCTTCTCCTAAATGAGAGGATATGGAAACAACTTGATAAGATGTGCTGAATATAGTGGATATTTGGAGTATTTACACCAATCAGCCATCACATTAAAACCACCTCCTTGTTTCTAAACTCACTGTCCATTTTATCAGCTCCACTTACCATATAGAAGCACTTTGTAGTTCTACAATTACTGACTGTAGTCCATCTGTTTCTCTGCATGCTTTGTTAGCCCCCTTTCATGCTGTTCTTCAATGGTCAGGACCCTCACAGGACCACCACAGAGTAGGTATTATTTGGTTGGTGGATCATTCTCAGCACTGCAGTGACACTGACATGGTGGTGGTGTGTTAGTGTGTGTTGTGCTGGTATGAGTGGATAAGACACAGCAGCGCTGCTGGAGTTTTTAAACACCTTACTGTTACTGCTGGACTGAGAATAGTCCACCAACCAAATATGTCAGCCAACAGCACACGTGGGCAGCGTCCTGTGACCACTGATGAAGGTCTAGAAGATGACCGACTCAAACAGCAGCAAGTAGATGAGTGATCGTCTCTGACTTTACATCTACAAGGTGGACCAACTAGGTAGGAGTGTCTAATAGAGTGGACAGTGAGTGGACACGGTATTTAAAAACTCCAGCAGCACTGCTGTGTCTGATCGACTCATACCAGCAGAACACACACTAACACACCACCACCATGTCAGTGTCACTGCAGTGCTGAGAATGATCCACCATCTAAATAATACCTACTCTGTGGTGGTCCTGTGGGGGTCCTGACCATTGAAGAACAGGGTCAAAGCAGGCTAAAAGTATGTAGGGAAACAGATGGACTACAGTCAGTAATTGTAGAACTACAAAGTGCTTCTATATGGGAAGTGGAGCTGATAAAATGGACAGTGAGTGTAGAAACAAGGTCAGTTCTGTAACATGCAGATTAGATTTTTGTGTTTTTTAGATCATTTGGAAGGTGTGGGTAGTTTTGTAGCATGTATTCCATTTGTTCACATTTTAAAGGTTTGTTGACATGGGGGCAATGTCGAGGAGTTTTGTTTGAGGTATTGATCTGTAAAATAGATTTAGCTGAGGTTTGGGCATGTACACAACGTTGTAGAAAGGTTAAGGCCGGGGTTTGCTGACATTAGAGGGTCGTGATTGATGTGGGCTAATCAAAAGAAAAGCAGTGGGGACTCTGGGAGGTACTGTATGTTTTATATAGTGAAGGTCTGGGGTATACCGAGCATTTTGGGACTGTGCAGTCACACGTGGGTTTCTAAAGTGTTTCTGAAGAATTTATGGAACTTAAATAAGGTTTTAGCCATTTAGAGTGGGGTGGCATGTGAATCATAAAGATGAAGTTTGGTTGAGATTAGTGGCATGTTTAAGAGGTTTGGGTAGTATTTTGTGGGGAACATGATGAAGAGCTCTGTGTAAAAGGGATTTGGGAGTGTTTATGGTGTCTATGGTGTTAAAAGAAGAAGAAGAAGAATGCCATTTACAGTACAGTGAATGCTGGGGGATGCTGCAGTCAGCATTCCACTTCACCTCTTTACTAAGCACTTAAGCTGAGAACTACCGTGCACCTACTAACTTTCTATAGCATCTATATAAAATATTGTATTAATCTTATACTGTATATCTATGTTCTAACAGGGTGTCCTTGTGACTTGTGACTGTTGTCTACTTAAACTATAGGGAAATACACCGATCAGGCATAACATTATGACCACCTTCCTAATATTGTGTTGGTCCCCCTTTTGCTGCCAAAATAGCCCTTCAACTGTGATGCTCTGTGTATTCGGACACCTTTCTATCAGAACCAGCATGAACTTCTTCAGCAGTTTGAGCTACAGTAGCTCGTCTGTTGGATCGGACCACACGGGCCAGCCATCGCTCCCAACGTGCATCAATGAGCCTTGGCCGCCCATGACCCCCATGATCACTGGTTTACCACTCTTCCTTCCTTGGACCACTTTGGATAGATACTGACCACTGCAGACCGGGAATACCCCACAAGAGCTGCAGTTTTGGAGATGCTCTGACCCAGTCGTCTAGCCATCACAAGGCCCTTGTCCAACTCGCTCAATCCTTACACTTGTCTATTTTTCCTGCTTCTAGCATCAACTTTGAGGATAAAATTTTCACTTGCTGCCTAATATACCCCCACCCACTAACAGGTGCCGTGATGAAGAGATAATCAGTGTTATTCACTTCACCTGTCAGTGGTCATAATGTTATGCCTTGTCGGTGTATTTACTGTGGAAGAACTTATGAAGAAGTGCACCTAAGTGCAGAAAATTTAAAAGTACTGTTCCCTTGGAGCCAAGAGGGTTAAGGGCCTTGCTTAAGGGCCCAATAGTGGCTGCATGGCAGAGCCAAATTTGAATCCAAAACCATTTGATTAATAACCCAAGGCTCTATACACTAGGCTACAACAGTTCCTGATAGCCCAAAACACTAATAGATTTTGATTATTTGCCCAAAGCTCTACTCACTAGGCTACCTTGGTTCCTATAAGTATAACAGCTTAGTGAAGTATGAAGTGGTGAAGGTGTGGGCAGTTTGTTTTAAAGGAGTTTGTGGCGAGCTGTAGAGCTGATGGCATGTTGAGGAAGTTTGCTCGAGAACAGAGCAGGCATAGGAGGTTTGTGTGAGGTCAGGATGTACAGGAAATATGGTTCAGATTAATGATATGCAGAGGAAGTATGGTTGAGAAGGGGGTATGTCGAGGTTTGTGTGAGGTAAGTGGTGTGCAGATAAAATATGGTTGAGGAGCAACGTTTGGGTGGAATATTTTGGCCCAGAGGGTTTCTAGAATTTAGAGAAGGTTTGTTAGTGTTTAAACCATGTATAGAAATGTTGAGTAGAGTTTGGGTAGAGTTTGGTGGTGTGTAGAGCATAAAGTAATGTGAGAAGAAAAATGAAGAGCATAGTTTTAGTGAGGTTATGCCATGTATAGTAAGCCTGAAAAAATAGTGTGGGACTGATTAAGAAGGACCGCTGTATAGCCAGATTTGAGGATATTTGGGGGGCATTTAGGGGAGAGCTGGAGGTAGAGATGGGGAATGTCGAGGCTCAAGGAGTGTAGGACTTTCTTGGATTAAAATGTTTAGAGAGGTATATGTGGGCTATGTCGAGGAACTTCGGGTGAAGTAAGGGGCATGTAGAGGAAGTTTTGGCTGTGTTTGGCAGAGCATGAAGAAAGACTCTCTTGAGAAAGTAATGCTTGAGCAGATGTCATTCATGCAGTTATTGTGATTATTTTGGGGTTTTCTAAGAAATTATTGTGAGCTTATGGTGTTTAAGAATTTAAGAAGGCTGGGTGAGGTAAGGGCCTCAGTAGATTTGAGAGAGCTCAGGGCGTATTAGAGATGTAGAGGGTTAATCTAGTTTAAGACCAAGTTAAAACAGTTTAAGTGGGTTTTTAGTGTGAAATAGAGGTCATGGGGCTGTTTGATAAGGTTCATGTTAGTTTGGAGGCATTTTTGTTGATGTGGGAATTTGGGATAAGAAGTTAATGAAGTGCTGCAAGATGTTTCTGGCATTTCGTTGGTATTTGGACCACATGGTGGCGGTTTTTGTAAGGTTGGGGGCATGTAGATAAAAAAAGTTGAGAAAGTGGCACGGAGTAGAGATATGGAGACTGTTAGGGAGGATATGTCTTTATAGTGGATGATAGGTATCTTTAGGTGCATGTTTGCAAAGCATTTTGGTAGTGTTTGCTATAAAGATCAAAAGCTGCTTGATAAAATTTGGCCTTTGTAATGAAGTGTTCATTAGTTTGAGTCACATAAGAAGTTTAGAGACTTGATGGAGGCTTGGCAGCGATTTAAAGAGTATTTTCTTATTAAAGGTAATCTTGAAGGTTTTTCGCTGATGTTCTGGGTGTGTAGTGAAGATATGGGAAGCCTGAAGATACCCCTGATGAAAGAGTTTGTAGTATTTATAAAGCATGTGGAAAGTTTTAGACTTGGTTGGGTTTTCATGGCTGGTTTGGGACATGCTTACAGTTAGATAGAGGAGGTCTGGGGAGAGTTTGAGGTTACGTGGAGGAGGTTTTGTGAGTATCTGATGATGGTAAAGACATGTAGTAGCTAACTGGGAGTGTTTGATGAAGGTTTGTTGAAGTAATCAGGCAATTCTCTGGAAGACGTGATAAGCAACCACTAAACGTCACCCGGAGTCTGTAAAGTGAAACTCCTGCTGTGTTAAAGGCAGACACGTCCCACCGAGACTTAAGACTTTTAACCTCCTGCTATTGCTCTGCATGGGGTTTGGGAATGATTACTAGATCTGAGGAAGGGTCGGGGTGAGCATTTTTACAGTTTTCTTTTGTTTTGTTAAATAAATTATATTTTAATATTTCGATCACAATGTTAAAGAATTAGCATTAATGTATTAAAGAACTAATATAAAAAAATGCAAACAAAATGTTTGCAATTTTTTTATCGAATGCAGCTGTTTAAAAGAAGTAAGTTAATAGTAGAGTTTTAAATGTGATTAGTGTTGTCAACAAAAATCCATAGTTATATTTATTTAAGTAGAGCTCTCAACCCACAACTGTTGGGATCCAGGGTTTGAATCCATAGTGGTGTTATTGGCCATTACAGCGCCTACATACAGCAGTGGTGGGGCTTGAACCGGCAACCTTCTGATTGCTAGTCCAGTACCTTAAACACTGAGCTATCACTGCAATTCAGTGTCTTCAATTAGCCTGGCTGCATGTTTTTGGACTGTGGGAGGAAACCGGAGGAAACCAACGCAGACACTGTTTTCTCTCTGTCAGTTACTCAGATTTCTTCATTCTAATTAAATGTATACATTTTATTTAACATTTTTATATAAATATATTATTTATTTTAGTATTTTATTTATTTATTTTTATTGTTATTATTTATTTTAGTATTTTATTTATTTATTTTTATTGTTATTATTTATGTTTATGTATTTTTTTTTATTTCATTTTCATGTTTTACTGCTGCTTTATTCTGGTCAAGGTCATGATGTGTCCAGTTCCCCAGAATCACTGGGCACAGTGCAGTAACATACTCCGACAGAACACCAATGCACACCACCAAAGAACACCAAAGTTATCTATTTATCTGTCTGACTGTCTGTCTGTTTTTGTCTGTCTGATTGTCTGTCTATCTATCAATCTATCTGCCTGTCTCTGTCTGTCTAAATCTCTTTGTCTCTGTCCAAATGTCTGTCTGTCTGTCTATCTGTATGTCTATCTATCTGTCTGTCTGTCTGAATCTTTCTGTCTGTATGTCTATCTATCTGCCTGTTTTTGTCTGTCTGAATCTCTCTGTCTGTCTGTCTGTCTGTCCAAATGTCTGTCTGTCTATCCGTATGTCTGTCTGTCTGCCTGTCTGAATCTATCTATCTGTGTCTGTCTGTCTGTCTCTGTCTGTCTGAATCTCTCTGTCAGTCAAATCTATATAATCATCAAACTTCAGACCTCCATGATGTGTGTAAATGTTTGACTTCTACTGTATTTAGTTTTCTCTCTCTCTCTGTTATTCCTGTTTTCTTTTGCTTTCACATGTTTTATTCTCTCAGGTTCAGCTGTGTGTGTGTGTGTGTGTGTGTGTGTGGTATCATCAGTCCTCTACATCCTCTCCACTCCCACTGTGGAGGCACCTGGCAGTGGCTTCATCCTCCTGTCCTTGACATCTTTATCGGGGGTCCACACACAAGCACGCACATACACGTACACACACATGCACACACACACACACACGTACACACACACCACTGGGGGTAGGACTGAGGAACTCGCCTTTTTAGGAATAATGTGTGTGTATATGTGTGTGTGGTTGCCAGAAAGGCTCAGCTGCAGTCAAATGTTGGCACCAACCTGCCTGCCATGTACCTGCGCCATCCTGTGAATCTAATTGGCATTCAGTAGGTTGATAAATGGATTGGCATAATGGGACAATATACTTGACATATGCAGCACTTTCCAGAGAGACAGTCACATCTTATTGAGTCTCACAGAGATACCGATACTACACACACACACACACACACACACACACACACACACACACACACACACACACACACAAGGTGCACAGCTGTGGCCTCAAGCTCATATACCTATCACAGCCAATCAGAGCACAGCCAGGTTCATGGCCCAGCGCCGTACTCCACTGGGCTGAGATTACAGCCAATACTGTAACACACACACACACACTTTGCATTTACTGAGCATTTTTTGCAACTATCTTCATTATTTTTATCTTCAAAAAAGTTAATACATCACATGTATTCATTCATTGTTTTAATTATTCATTTATCTTTAGTAACATCATTATAATCAAGGTCAAAGTGGGTCATGTGGGCTGTGAAACAGTGGGACCAGGTTTACATTGTATAAATACATAAAAATAAATAAATAATTTATAAATTCATTTCAGGGCGGCACAGTGGCTCGGTGGGTAGCACTGTCACCTCACAGCAAGAAGGTCCTGGGTTCGATCCCCAGACGGGACGGTCCAGGTCCTTTCTGTGCTGAGTTTGCATGTTCTCCCCGTGTCTGCGTGGGTTTCCTCCGGGAGCTCCGGTTTCCTCGTTCAGTTCAAAAACATACAGTCAGGTTAATTGGAGACACTGAATTGCCCTATAGGCGAATGGGTGTGTGTGTGTGTGTGTATGTGTCTGCCCTGCGATGGACTGGCGTCCCGTCCAGAGTGTTACTGTGTGCCTTGCGCCCATTAAAAGCTGGGATAGGCTCCAGCTGCCCCCCCCCCCCCATTAGAAAATGAATGAATGAATGAATAAATACATTTCATACAGAGCTATGGTGTATCCCTTCTGTAGACCCACCATGACTCTGATCAGAATAAAGCAGTTAGTAAATGAACGTATTCCTTGTATCACTGCTCAGCCCTGTATTTGATCGTGCATTCCTGGTGTTTTTCTCCCTCACAGATAAACACACAGAGCTCCGTCCTCTCAGGGCCGTCACAGTACAATAACAGTCCATCAACAAATTTGCAAATCCAGTGAACAAGAACCGGTCACATCTGCGTATGTACCGCATCACGGATCTCCTCCGAGTCGCCATGGAGATGGACGTGACTGACAGACATGCTCTGCTATGTATCTCCTAATTAATTACGATCTGAATCCAGGTGGATTGGTGCTGCACAGCTCCAGGATCTGGGTTCAACCCTGAATGTAGTTTTTTAAATAAAGTTATGTATCAAATAAATAAAGTTATGTATCCCAGCTTCAGTTACATAAAAAAGGCTGTTTTGAGGACGTGCCCCGGATAATAAGGTCACAAGGCTCAGCCACAACCTCAGGGGGTTCAAACAGTGGACAAAAGGACAGTAAAGAGGACACACACACACACACACACAAACAAACAAACAAAAGTATGCTCCCAACCTGGGAACTTAATTCTTTTTTTTTTGCTACACACACAGTCACTACATCTTTTAGAGAGTCGTAACACATACAGAGAGACACGCTGTACACTTAACGAATCCCCCTACTGCTAGTACAGACACCAAAATCAGACAGCAAAGGTCGCAATTGTACAGCACCAGTGAAGCCCAGTTAACCTCCCTCCCTCAGGACACTAGCAGGTCACTGAGTGACACTGGGAATTCAATGGTGGAGCTAGTGAATTAGACCATTAGGCCATCGAAGCACCACTCTGATTTATTTATGTATTTAATTTTAATAACTAAATTATGCTAGTTAGAGTTGTGGTAAGTTTAATGCCCCCTGGAAACAAGGGAGGACACCCTGGACAGGGTGCCAGTCCATTACAGGATAACACACACTCATTCATGCACTCACATACTCCAATTTAAAGCAGCCAATCCACTTTCTGCATGTTTAGGAAAGTCCTCACAGACAGTGACCTGAGGCTAGGATCAAACCCAGGTCCTCAAGACCCCCGTTGCCATGTGGCACCCACTCTACCAGCTGTGCTACTGTGCCACCCCATCCTGCTTATGAAAATGTGTAAAAATAAACGTGTGTGTAAGTGCATTACAGAGAGAAGAAGAAACAAAGTGACGGTGAGAGAGATTGTAATTAGTGTGTAAAAAACAACATATGGAAACTTCATTGTCCATTTCATCCCTCAGTGTGCACCATCAACTCACATTCCTGCTGCTCAGCCATGCTCACGTACGGGTGTGTGTGTGTGTGTGTGTGTGTGATTGTTTATGCTCTTATTCACTGAGAGTCGCATTGCACCTCATTAGTTCAGCACTGGATCCTGTAGATTTGTGTTACACACTGCTATAGACACACACACACTGGCATTCACAATGGCACACACACACACATTGACCAAACAAACTCGTCATGGAATCACAAGTTGTACCTGGGCAGGTGTACTAAGTGATTTTATATATTTAATAACATGCTTTTGCACAAATAAGAAGGAAGCTAGAGAGAGGTCAGTGGTCACTCATAAAGAGTTGCAGGTTGATCTGAAAGCAGCAGAGACAACAGTTACACAGTTATCTGTATTGTATCTCTGTTCCTTTAGCACATGCAAAACTTGTACATCAAGCAAAAAGATGTTTCATTTATTTGCAATTTGCAGTAAGTGGAGGTATTTAAACAAATCAGAACAGTGTGATAAAAGCATGGAGGTGGAAGCATCATAATATGGCGCTGCTTCAGTACTGCTTTAGTACACTTTAGTGGATTTTTTTTTTCTTTCAGATGCTCTGGTCAGCATACAGGACTTGGCACCAAATGCTGCTGATGCAAATCTTCTATTTTTTTCATTCAGACTTGGAGCCAGAACTGAGAGCTCATTGAAGTGCACCTTCCAATAGCTAGGCTGGTTTAGGATGGCGCCATGACAAATATTACAATTATTACTATTATTATTATTAAGATTGGCTATGTCCGTGTTGGGTGATGGATTGGTGCCCTGTGTATTCCTGACTTGACCCCAGTGTGTTTTGGTGAAACCAGACCCGCCAGAATCTAAACCTGAACAAGAAAAGCAGCGGATGAAAAGAAAATATAAATGAATTATACAATGTTTTTTATTTAAATAAAATAAATCCCTTGAGGCTTGAACTGGCAACCTTATGATTACTAGTCCAGCATCTTTACCACTAAACTACCACTGCCCAACTCCACTTGCAGCTACTGTTCTTCTGTGATGCTATTTGCTCATATTTAACATTTACTGCTATGAATTTATCAAATATGTTATGGTCTTTGTGACTTAGGCACTTTCTCTGCATCTGGTAAAATGTTTGGAAGTTTGAAAAGGTCTGTATTAGTCTCATCTGGGTTCTTTGGACGCCTCCAAAAACATACAGTTGGCAAATTAGCTGATCTAAATTGCTCAGTTGTATGAGTGACTAAATGTATGTGTGACTAAACAGGTAAATGTGAGATGCAAAGAGATGGATTGGCAGTGACGACAGCTATAACAGTTATAATAGTGAATACATAAATGAATAAGTAAATAAACAATTGTGCACTGTTTATAACTCATATATATATATATATATATATATATATATATATATATATATATATATATATATATATATATATTCCATTAATATAAAGTCAATATAAGAAGTCACAATTAATCCATGTCATTTATGTAGATTAATGAACTGTTGTGCTGTTGTTTACATTCCACACATATTCATTCATTTATCAGCAATACATTTAATCTAAGAGCCTCATAGTTTAAACTATATGAAGTCAATCCAGAAAAATTACAATTAATCACAGTGATTCATGGCCGCATGTAATGCAATAGGTCAATAAAAATGCAAATGGAAGACGGGCGGCGTGTTTCAGACATCGCTCGAATCATAGAACACAAACAGCAATGAATAAATTATAAATAAATAAATACCCCTCCATCTTTACTAATAAGTGATACTACAACCCTCATCTATCTCCCACCTGCTTTATTATCAGGTCCCATCGCAGAGGGCTTCCGCACAATAGTCTCGGCTTGTCGTTTATAATTTATCTGGTAGTGGCGCGCTGCGAATCTGCCGGAGCATTATTCATTTGAGTGTTCATTAATTATGCAAATGAGTTGCAATTAACTAATCTCTTCATAAGACGCCATTTGCATGTTAATGAAGTGCACGGCTGCGGCGCTGTTTAATTGGGTAGACGGTGCGCATTAGGCGCTCAGTGTGAGCAGGAAGCCGCACAGCCACACTGCGGTAATGTACGAGCATTAAAGTCTAGTTTTGGCAAATGTACTGTTCATCAAAATGCAAATGTCAAACGACGCAACGCTCCTGACCTGGAGGATGAGAAGAAGTAGAAGGTTATCTCAGGTGACCTCTGAATGACCGCTGTGAGACGTCCTGTGTTCTTGCCTCCGCTTAATGACAGGGCATGGTTAAGCCTTTTAAATCTACCCTGTTCTTTGCAGCGTGTGTAGAACTTCTAACATTCTTGCGTCCACACAGACCTTTAAAGACGTGATAACATCAAAACTGACCTTTGTGCCTCATTACATGACAAATAACAGTAAACCTGCACTACCAACCAAGTCAAAAGTTTGCACACACTCATAGGGGACATCAAGAGGGGTCAAGAACAACCCATCTGGGATGGCCAGACAAGACATTATCCTTTGTGCTCTCTGCACGCTGAGACTGAATGCTTTTCGGAACAGAACAACATTAATTTGTCTCACTTCCCCAATTTTTAAACAAGACTTCTTAGATTGCCTCTCTTAAAGCAAAGTTCACTTGTAGGTCAGAGATATTATTATCAAGTGTCACTACCAGCCTGGCTGGGTGCCCAAACAGGCACATTTACATTTTCAGCATTTAGCAGACGCTTTTATCCAAAGCGACTTACAGTAGTGTGACAGTATACAGTCTGAGCAATTAAGGGTTACACCCATTGCAAGTGTATACAATTAATTAGATAAAAGAAAGTACATGCTGTTAACTTTGTGTTCTAAACCCAACCTTATTTGAACACTTTTGAGATGAATTGGAACAGTAATTGGACTAAAAGGGCTTACATTTTTAAAGACGGACCGGACAGTCTTGTGAAAAGCCTTTTCAGAAGCGCTGAAGCTGTTATGGTTGCAAAACTGGGGGTCATGAGGCAACATCTGTGGGCTTGTAGTTGCAGTTGTAGCCTAGAGGTTAAGGTATTGGACTAGTAGACTGAAGGTTGCTGGTTCAAACCAGGTTGCCGCTGTTGGGCCCTTAAGCAAGGCCCTTAACACTGACTTGGATGGATGATTTTGGGCTTTCAAACTTTATTTTTAATCTGTAACATCAAACTTTGAACAGATTTTGGCATTTGTTAGCATGTCTGTCAATTCATTTTGATTCAAATTAGTCGAACACTGTTGTAGACGGATGCCGAAATGTCCCTTTTTTGGGAGGTTTCGGGACTCTTGGGAGGACTGTGCGTCTCTTATGGAGTCATAAATTAACCCTCCAAGTAATAAACTGTAGAGAAACAGTGACGTTATCTACAGTTGAGGACGTCTCCAGTGCTGGTAAGTCTGAATGCCATCAAGCGAGTGTCAGATAAGCAGGAATGTGAGTTCTGCTGATTGACGGATGCCAGACGCAGGTTCAGACTGATACAGGATGAGTACAGATGGAGGAGTGAGATCTGTGTTCGGAATCCAGGATTCATCCAGCAAGGAGGATTTTGTGTTTATCTTGGTGGACCTCCTCCCTTTCTAACGGCATCTCCAAGCTAGCAGTGGACGTCATGATGGTTCTCTCCTTTAACCGGTTTGGACTTCCTGTATTACAGGAGATGATGTGTTTCCTCAGGAAGAAAGAAGCATCATGTTGTCATTGCAAACGCTTCATGTAGGTAATAAAGATTGATGGAGATGTCTATGATTGCTACTGGATGGAGGAATACAGAGAGCACAGTGTGTTCCTTTTACATGCTACGGTTCTCTGTAAGAAGCCACCACTGGCCTCATGTTACACAGGTTTGAACTGGTTTGCTAGTCTGTGGCCCTCCTTGGCCAGCATGGGTGTGGTGCATGCAGCAAAAGAAAAACTGAAATATGGAATTGGATGTTTCTTGTCTCATTACACGTCACATTGATAAAGCTTAGACACAAAAACAAGTTTTATATTTCTATAGTTGTGACTTTCTATCATGTTTTGATAATTGCATGTACAAAAAAAAGCTAAATTAACGTCACATTGTCTCAAATTATACAAACCTTCTCCTGATCCAGATCATGCTGTGTGGTAACTGTAGTTTGTTTTTTTATGAATTTGAATTCCACTTGATAACCTTTCTGAAAACACAGGAACGCTTTAATGCTCAGTGATCTCGTGTGGTCAATTTGCAGCAGCTGGACTAAATGAGCACTTTGTCCTTTTCCACAGGTCAGGAGAGGAACAGATTGGAGGATCTGGCACCAGTTTCAGCAGCATGTGGATTTTGCAGCACTACAGTGAACTGTATTATTATAATAATACTTCAATAATACTGAATACTGGGGTTCATGTGCTGTTCCTAATCTTCTGAAAGCCTAAATATTGTGTCAGAGATGATGAATTAGACGAGCATGTTTTTTCTTGAATACATTATTTGAAATGAACCCTGGATGTTATTTAAAACCTTTAATTTGCATTAAGAGAATCACAAGTATCTAAGTGGCGTCATGCACCAACATTTTGACCAAATAGCTCCAAATCAGTAAAAATACATTAAAATATACACTAATCAGCCATAACATTAACATTGATCAGTGAAAACGCTGAAAATTGCATACTACAGCTTTAATAAACCAATGTAGGATAATAATATTAATTCATGTATTTTAAACTAACATAATACAATATAATGTTGTATAATATGAACACATAATAGTGTATAAAGTAACATACAATAATACTGTATAATGTTAGATAATATTTATTATTTATGTGAGTGACCTGTCCGAGGTGTTTCCTGTCTTTTGCTCTATTAATCAAACCCACCACAACCCTGACCAGGACAAAGCGGTGGTAACAGACAATAAATGAATGAATTAATTAATTACTGTCATTTATTAATTAATTTATTATTATTATTAAAATAGTCAATTAGCCCTGGGATCCGCAGTTCGAATCCCCAGCAGTGCTATCAGCTGGTCGGGTGTCTACATACAGACATGCTTGACTATGTCTGGTGGAAAGGGGGGTGTACGAGGCCCCACAAAGATTTGGCATCCTGTCTGGGGTGTGTTACTGTATTGCTCCCAGTGATTCCGGAAAAATCAGTCACTCTAGGACCCTGACCAGGATAAAGCAGTGATAAAACATGATAAATTGCTGGATGAATGAATGTTTTTCTATTATTTTAGCTTTAGTTTACTATAATAACCCTTCTCCACATTAGTTTAGAAAACAGATAATTAGGGTTAAAGCTACTGCTGAACACATTCCTTCTCCTAATAGCCTGAAAGGTGTGTGTTTTGTGTCTTCTCTTTCCCAAATCCTTGGATTTGGCAGTGAATGCTTGTTTGCACATTTTAACCCTCCTTCACAGGGGACCTATTGAGGGCCCTTTCTAAAATCCCCTCATCCCCGGTGACGTGCCGGTGCATAATTAGCTGTAGCACGGGAGTGAAGTGGTATTAATTATTACGATTAAAACATTAGCCATGCAGATCAGGCATGTGGTGCAATGAAACAGGCCCCACACCCCCGACCTACAAAAAGCCCCTGTGTGAACACACACACACACACACACACACATTCAGGAACATACAAGCATGCAGCAGAAGGAAGGTGTGTAATTGTGTTCCAGTCCTAAAGATGTTGGAGTAATTACTGCGCTTTTTGCCCGGAAGAATAGAGGGGCAATTTGGAAGGCATCCAAATTGCGCTCCTTAATGAAAAGGAGGCGGCAGGAGAAGGGTCGTCTGTCTAAAAGGGATGCGAACTTCTTCAGGGTGAATGCGTGCGTGTGACTTGGCCCAGCTTGAATAGGATCCATCACAGAGTGGCGTGTGTGTGCATGGGGGGGTCTGGAGTGAAATTAAGCAGATTTGGAGCCAGAAGGCCTCTGCAGTTAAAGTTTAATGAAACCACTCACATAATAAGAGGCGCGGCCGTACACAAACGTGGGCCGGGGGCTTTCCTTTCACACTTTTACAGCGTCTGTCAAATCGATGTCTGCTTGTTCTGCTGACTGACACAATTTTTTACAGTTTTATATTGACTTCTTTTCTAACATATTAAGTTACTTCTAAAATGTCTAGACTTCATTTTTAAGTTTACTTGTCATTTGTACGAATGTTAGCAGCAACTGTACATTAAAATGTGTGTTGGGAGGCTTGAGAACTCGCAAAATACGCAAACAAGAGAAAAGGAGAGAACAGAGTGGATAAAATAAGGGGATGGGTAATAGAAATAGAAGAAAAACTAAATAAAATAAACAATATATATATATATATATATATATATATATATATATATATACAGTATATACTGTATATATACATACTTCCTATACAGGCTCCGTAGGCTACTAACCAGGGTCCTTGAACAGCAACGAAGACCCCACCCACTTTTCAGTCTGGTCTTTTACCACCCGGCAGACTTTAATGGCCAATTTTGTCTGCTGCAGGCATTACCATTTATGCCCACTAGAGGGTGCCCAGCCAGCCGGTAGCAGTGCTGAGTTTTGAACTCTGGGAAACTATTACCCCGCTGTGCCACCTGGGTGTCAAAGACATTGTTTTTAAGGGCGTACTCGGTGGCCCAGCATTAAATTAGCCTATCCCACAACTACTGGGATCCAGGGTTCGAAACCCAAGCGGTACTATCGGCTGGTCAGGCATCTACATAAAGACATGACTGGCTATGTCTGATATGGGAGGGAGTATGGCCGAGGCACCAAGATGGATTGGTGTCCTGTCCGGGGTTACGCAGACAGATTTCTGGGACCCCCTGACCAGGATAAGGCAGTGGTAAAACATGAAAATGGATGAATTATGTCCCAGCGGTCTACTACGCTAGCCCACTACTGCTGAGAACCAGGTTCAAATCACAGTGTTGCATACAGGGTGGACAAAGCCCTGCGATGGATTGTCCAGGGTATCCCTGCCTTGCACCCAGTGTTTGCCGTGGTAACCAGACACCCGGTGACACTGACCAGGATAAGGATTGATGAAAATGAAATGATGAAAATAAAAGAAGGTATGAATAGACAAAGGAGCTCAACTGGACTGCAGTGTCCTGACCTTAATTACCCCAATTACTTCTGGGATAAATCAAAGCATTAACTGTGAGCTCTGTGGATTACTAACCCAGACCTAAACTCAAATTCCAAAATAATTAATACAGTCTTTTATTTCCTAAACAAACATTGCAGTTCAAACATATATTAAAAAATGAACAATACCTAATTTCTAAATGGCGCTCCTTCAGGGTCAACTTCAACACCCCGGGTCTCATTTAAAACACATACTAACACCCATACTGCAATATCCTCCTCACTGTGCCATCTCTCCGAAAGACTTAAGCGCTAATGAAGATGTTCCAAACATAACCCTCAATCCTCGGGCTCCATCACCTACCAATTAACACTCCTCACTATGGAGTCTTCCATTAGCAATGAACGAAGTGGGTTAAACGCAGCCCTGGATCCCCTGGAATGGAAAAGACTCGAGGAGTTAAGAGGCTCTGAATAGCCTATAACAAAGCAATCCACACACATACTGAGACTGATACCTGAATCCAGCTCCGAAAATGCCTTCAAGCATCATTAAACGGACCCCCCACCAGAGGCTTGTCATTAACCACACAATCCAACTTCATCACTTTGGCTCTTTGTCTTCACGTGAAAGGTCGAAGGGAAAGTTTTACGCAGCAGTAGCTAATTCGCTGGACTCTGGTCACTAGTTACATTATTTGACCAAAAGTATGTGGACATCTCACCATGAGCTAATTGAACATGCCATTCTAAACCCATTAGCAATTAATGTTTCTAATTAATTAAGAGTTTCTGTGATTAAAACAGCCTCACCTCGTTTGTTAGTTTAATAGGATTTAAACGTCATGATTTACACTTTGGTTACATTCATGACAGGAATGGTAGTTCACAAGGTTATATCGGACAATTTAGTTTAGGGACTGTGGGAGGAAACCGGAGCACCCAAAGGAAACCCACGCGGACATGGGGAGAACATGCACACTCCACACAGAAAGGACCCGGACCACCCCACCTGGGGATCGAACCCAGGACCTTCTTGCTGCGAGGCAACAGCGCTACCCACTTAGCCACTGTGCCGTCGTCCCTCATCTCTTGTAGAAAAGCTTTTCACTGAATCAGTGATTGTATTTGTGGCCCATACGCCCAAAAGAACATTTGTTGGATGGAAAGGACTGACTAACAATCAACTGTGCAATTCATCCCAAAGGGTTTAATGAGGTTAAATCAAGTGATCAACCAAACACGACCTGTGAACTGTTGAACTCTCGTAAACAAATTCAGTAAAACTTTATGATGAGCTTATGTTTTATACAGATATCAGTAACCTGAGATCAAACTTGTTTACATTTTGTGATAACGTTAGTCTTTGTGTTAGTGTTGCAAAAACGGCTGAGTGATACCAGTCCTGCAGTCTGGTACACCTCTCAATAACAGAGGAAAGCCAAGTATGCTCTCAATTCAGGCTGCTAATGAATGAACTTACTGCCATATATTCATACTCATTACTGCTGTTTGTTGTTGTACCCACTGTACCCCACTTACTTCAACTCAGCAGCTCATTAAAGAGCCCTGCTTGTTCAGGTGTGTTTAAAAAGCTAATTTAAAAACAAATACAGTGACAAACATTAATTAAAAAATTAATCTCTACTAACCACAGAGAAGGTAAATACAAAAGCAAATACATGCACTTTACATAATCAAAAAATAAGACCATTTTAATAGTGGTGGTAAATTCGGTTCATTTCATGGACTATTAATCTGAGTCACTCAGTAATGTCATCCGGTTCACTTGAGTCACTTGAGTCACTTGTACTGACATCTTGATTGCGATTGATTTACTGCATGAAAATGCATCCAAATATCACTTGTCCTCCAGGCACTCATCTCAATTCTTCTGGCACCTCACACTTCTCTTGTTAGTGACAAGTTGACACTTCACGGACTGGAGTGAAGCCGGTTCAGCCAAATCATCTGAGTCTGCGGTGTTTCCGGTGAGTCTGCTCACTCGCCCTGTGTACTTAGCAGCAGCCAGTCAGAGGACTCATAGAGTCTGGGTTAATTGAGACCTCGGACTTGTGATTCCTGATTCAGTACGAAGATTCGAATCATTAACCCGGGTGATTCAGGAACTGCCCAGCTCTAATTTTAAACCAGTGGAATCTTGCGTCTACATTTACAGAATTTACAGCAGATGGGTTTATCCAAAGCAACTTACAATTATGACAATTCCAGCAATTGAAGTTTAAGGGTCTTACTCAAGGACCCAAATTTTGGCAACCGTCTGATTACTAGTTCAGTAACTAAACCGCTGGGCTACCACTGCTCAACAAAACTAAACTTTTACTCTGATGAGATTACGGTCTGAATGTCTGTCTGGTGTTTGGGGAGGACGAAACATGTTTAACCATGTAATTAAACATGGTTTAGTTGCACACTTTGTGGGACAAAGATTGACATTTGGGACACAGCCAGAGAATAATTTGTAAACATGTCCACAGGTCAAAAACCCGGGAAACATGTCGTATAAGTTTGAAGTCATTGCTCTGTCTAGTAAGGAGACACCCTGCCTAATTATTCGGGTATGCTGCTGTTTAAGCCACTACCCGTGCTAACGAGTAAAAAATACATTATTTGGTTGCGCAGCACACCAGCACCAAGAATCTGAACTCCTCGTTTCCAAACTAGGCATTGCCACCGGTCGGCTGAGCGCCATGTAGCGTGCATAATGGCAGTGCCTGCAGCAGACACTAATTGGCCACCGTGTCTGCTAGGGCGGGATGACCGGACTATGTGGGTGGGGTCCTCTAACGCTGTGCAAGGACCCTGATTAGCAGTGCATGAGCAAAAAGAAGGGGTCCGCTAGGACTGCGCACGGGTCGGAGGAGGCGTGAGCAGCAATATAACCTCCTCAAATGCAATCAGGGATCCCCCAGCAGTGCAAGACAAATTGACCGTAATCCCACTGAACATCTTTGGGATGAATCGGAATGTCAATTGCAAACCAGGGCTTATTTCAACATCAGCGGGTGACCTAACAAACGCTCTTTTGAATAAATGGGAGGTGAAACGAAACCAGAGGCACCACAGGGACATGATGAGGACATTTCAAACTTGAGGAACAAAAGCAGTTTTGTACAGCACCCACTCCACCAGATGTGCTGCTGTGATAGTGCAGATGTGATGATGTTTTTTGTTATTAAAACATTTGATAAATAGCAGGTCAGAATTAGACAGTTCGATTGCTTTGTCATTTCTCTCTGATGTCAGACGTGGACGTGCTCCTTTTGCACTTTGCTAAACGACAAATCTTCGTTCATTCGCACAAATGAATCTGATGTTCAGGGAGCATTAGCACTTCCTTCTGTTTGACAGTGATGTAATTCTGTGTTCATCCACTGTTGCCCAAGGTTGCCCCGCTGACAGTCCTGCAGCTCTGATTCCTCTTCCTCATCCGTCGGTTTCTCTCAGTTTTTTTCTCTTGTCAGACATGTTGTTAGCGAGTGGCATGTGCTGTCTGAACTCTGTCAGAAAGTGACGGTCCGTCAGCTCTGAAATCCAACACCTCTGCTAACAGCTCGTCGTGTCAGATAGAGGCACAGCCACCTTGTTCGATGGACTTTATATAATTTACAGCAACTAGAACGTGATTGCTCCTCGGATCTACACCGCTGCGTGTCACATTTGTCGCCCGCATTTATTTCAGGCTGCGTTCACCCATCAGGAAATGTTTGACAAGAAATTCGGCCTCTGATGCTCTGTGATGTCAAATTCTAACAGCATCAAGTTAAGCCACTGTAAAGAGCTATAAATAAATAAAAACTTTAATGGCTTCATTTACCAAAGAATAAAATCCTGTGCAAACCAGTAAATGTGCAGCTGATTTACTGACAATGCTATTAAGGAATGCGCTTGTTTACACCAATCAGCCATAACATTAAAACCACCCCCTTGTTTCTACACTCACTGTCCATTTTATCAGCTCCACTTACCATATAGAAGCACTTTGTAGTTCTACAATTACTGACAGTAGTCCATCTGTTTCTCTGCATGCTTTGTTAGCCCCCTTTCATGCTGTTCTTCAATGGTCAGGATCCCCACAGGACCACCACAGAGCAGGTATTATTTGGGTGTTGGATGATTCTTAGCACTGCAGTGACACTGACATGGTGGTGGTGTGTTATTGTGTGTTATGCTGGTATGAGTGGATCAGACACAGCAGCGCTGCTGGAGTTTTTAAATACCGTGTCCACTCACTGTCCACTCTATTAGACACTCCTACCTAGTTGGTCCACCTTGTAGATGTAAAGTAAGAGACATCTATTGCTGCTGTTTGACTTTGTCATCTTCTAGACCTTCATCAGAGGTCACAGGACGCTGCCCATGGGGCGCTGTTGGCTGAATATTTTTGGTTGGTGGACTATTCTCAGTCCAATAGTGACAGTGCGATGTTTAACCCTTTGATGCACAACCTGGGTCAAAAGTGACCCAACTGAGTTTTTATTTTCTATATCTTTGCAATAAATTAATTTCGTCACTCAAGCTTCCATGAATTTTTCAATTAACTTGTTTTTGATCATCACAAATCCTTATTTCAGTTTTATATTTTTTGCTTTTTTAATAAAAATCATTTTTGTATCACTACCCTTCTAATACACAACATGCGTCAAAAATGACCCTTATGTATTTACTATGGAATTTGACAGAAACTACTGACATTTGTAAGTGTTTGTAGTCAAAAACATATTTACTGATCTTTTGAAAGACAACCAAAGATTAGGCTCTTGAATCTTGAATATGTGCAATACTATTTGCTTGCTAGCTGTTTACATATTATAGTATAGATAGCTTTTATTAGCTAAGACAGCAAATACATGAATAACTGACAAATGTGCATATGAAAATATTCTTGAATGGATGAATATGGGTCATTTTTGACCCATGTGCATTAGAAGGGGTTTGCTTAGCTTGTGCATCAAAGGGTTAAAAATTCCAGTAGCACTGCTGTGTCTGATCCATTTATACCAGCACAACTCACACTAACACACCACCACCATGTCAGTGTCACTGCAGTGCTGAGAATCATCCACCACCTAAATAATACCTGCTCTGTGGTGGTCCTGTGGGGGTCCTGACTATTGAAGAACAGCATGAAAACATGAACCCTGGATCCCAGCGCTAGTGGGCAAGTGTTATTTACCCCTGCTCCACCCAAGCACACAACATTTAAGCCATAATTAAATGCTAACTCTATGTAAATCAGTGTACTTGGGTGCATTTCTCCAGGCTAATAGATGAATTATAGATCAGTTTAGCATTTTTACACTTTTTCATAATAGATGTACAACAGCTGCGTCTTTTTGCGTATACTGATGCGTACTGACCTACTATGTGCTATTGAGATGTTTGTATGCAATGTGAAATTTAACACTAGAGATAATTATCTGGTCTCAGGAGTGTCAGGATCACACCACCTTCGCTCGCTAGCATTTGCTAATGGGAGTGTCAAAACAGAGCGACATGCTGCTAATAGCGAGGAAACTTAGTATGGGGATTTGCCTGGCAACAGCACAGTGTGTGTAAGTGTGCTGTGTGTTCAGCATCAAATCAAACAGAGCGGTGCTACTTCAAAGAGAATCTCAGATCTAGATAACCAACGACTCGCCAATTACCCAAATTATCAGGAGCGACGCAGGCGCACTTTGGCACAACCCAATCATTAGTGCAGGGAGTGATCCATCACCAAAAAATGTCAAGCCAGCACTTCACAGCCATCACCACAGTCGTCTGGATTCGATATCACAGGAGATTTTATTTGATCCGTAAAATGGGATAAAAAAGAAACGAACTCTTGAACTGGCACATCAAGCAGCCAAGTGTTGGGCACTCAGATATGGGTGAGCATCTTGTTTAATAGAGCTCCAAATGAAAGCAGAACATCCCACAGGAGCTGGGTTAGCCTCAAGCCCTCAATTTTGTGACTTATCTGCACTCCGAGGTCTTAAACAGATATAGAACGATACATCTGTGAGAGGAAAAATCTCTACTGGGTGTGTGCCGTCTGACTCAGCAAACGAACACTTACACTGACGCCAGCCGACCATGTGGAGCGACTTCGGACTTCCACACTGGGTCATACAGAGCGTAATTGCAACATGTGTTTTGTTTCATGTGATTTAGCACTGTCATGGAAACACTGAACATGAAAGTGGCCGCTAGCTGACAGATCGGCTATTGGAAAAGAGGAACCACGAAGCATGAGGTCATTGGTAAAACCCTGATCTGAGGTACTGAGGGGGAAACGTTAACCCCTTCGTTTCCACACTACAGTCAGAGTGGTGGGTTTCAAAAGTTAAGCTTCTTTTAATTTTATTTATGTCTTTATTTATTATTGATCTATTTGTCTCTCAGCTGTGAGCCTCTCAAAAGTGTTGCCCATCACAATACACCTCAGGATCTGGAAATCCAGACTTCTAGTTGTCGAAGTGTTAAAGGCCGGACAATGAAGTTAAAACAGGGACGTTTTTCCATTGGCTGGACTACTTCTATCATAAAAATAACAAATGCATATATCTAAAATTCTAGTTCCGGTAAATTCTTATTTCTTTCCTTCCCCTTTTGCTTAACAGTCTTGCCGTCTCTTACTCTTCTATGTTTATCTATTATTTCTTCTGACTCTCGCTCACTGTCCTTCCTAATTAACAAAATTAAACAATTATTTTAATATTCTAATAATCATGCTAGTTGTGCGTTATCTATAATCGTTCTGTTTTTTCTGTTGAAAATGACTTAATGACTGGACAGATAAATAAAGCTAAAGAGACAGAAGAGTGAGGTGAGATGATTGAGATGATTATTACTTGGCTTATTACATGACAAAAAATTGATACATTGAAAGCATGAAAAGTGTGAGGGGTGATAATGCTTCAAAAACTGACCGTGCATCAACCAGTAACTTCTGCTTGAGTTAATTGTCACAAGAGTTTGCTGAAACTTTGGGGTCATTTTGGGGACAGAAATCTGAAACATGGTCACCACAGTTAAGACTAATGTTGGCCATTTAGCTAAATGCTAGACTTGATTGGGGGCCAAGAGTGGCAACCTGGTGGTGGGAGTTGAGCCAGCAATTTTACCATCAATAGTCAAGTGCCTTAACCCCTGAATAAACACTGTCCTATTGTCCAATTCCAACTGGCCTTAGGGTCATGTCTTACTGATTTTCTGGTGTGCTTTTAACTTTGTGGGAATAGTTTGGGGACTGCCCTTATTTGTTAATTACAATGCCCTTATTTGGTATTACACTGCCCTTATATGGTAATTACAATGCCCTTATTTGGTAATTACAAAGTCCTTATTTGGTAATTACAAAGCCCTTATTTGGTAATTACAAAGCCCTTATTTGGTATTACACTGCCTTTATATGGTAGTTACAAAGCCCTTATATGGTAATTACAATGCCCTTATTTGGTAATTACAAAGCCCTTATTTGGTATTACACTGCCCTTATATGGTAATTACAATGTCCTTATTTGGTAATTACAATGCCCTTATTTGGTAATTACAAAGCCCTTATTTGGTAATTACAAAGCCCTTATTTGGTATTACACTGCCCTTATATGGTAGTTACAAAGCCCTTATATGGTAATTACAATGCCCTTATTTGGTAATTACAATGCCCTTATTTGGTATGACAATGCCCTTATATGGTAATTACAATGCCCTTATATGGAATTACACTACCACCATGTACAAGTGAGTTTCCTAAAGAAAATATTTGTCTAGTATAGAGTGAAATAGCATAAGCTACCTGCAGTGTACTCTGACCCTAACCTCGGTCCACTGGCTTTGGGATGCATTGAAACGGCAACTTCAAGCAAGACCTCATAACCCAACATCTGTGCCCAACTTTCTTACTGTTTTTGTGGCTAAAATAAAATGAATACCAGCAGTCATCTTTCAAAATCAAATGAATAGCCTTTTTTACACGTGTGGGGGCTTTTATAACATCAAAGTAGGAGCCACTTCCTATTTCTGACCATTGTTCTAATGTGGGATGTTCAACAAGCACATACGGACGTGACGTTTGGGTGCCCAGATGTTTCTGACCATGTTACGTGTTTTAAAAGAGGAAACGTCTTACATATATGAATGAAGGATCAGACTCAGAAGGTCTCTTTCTTTCTGTCAGAAGTAAAAAGGCCAAAGTGGACGGTGTCCCTGCAGAGAGGGACTGCAGAAGGGCAGGGACTGTTTACTAGATGAATGAAGGTAAACAGGAAGACAGATAGCTGCTGCACAGTAAGTTCCTCCCTTTTACAGCTCCCACTGGTTTGTGCCGGGCATCAGGTCTCTGTCCTAATGAGATCAGAGAGTTAAATCCTCTGAGGTATGTGTTTACAGGGTGAGAGGTTAAGCGTGGGTTCACTCGGGTTGAAACTGAACAGTTCTTGGTCTGGTGAAATATCTAGTTCCCAAAGGTTCTTAATTTTAGCTCAGGGGACATTTTGCTGGACCAGCCGTGATCTTTTAAGTCATTACATCTGGGGAAAGTCTTGAATAAACATTGCTGCAACCTAAAGCAGCTTCGTCCAGGAGACATCAATTAGTTTATGTAATTTGAACTGAGTTTGGTCCCTTGCTAGTGGGACTTTGGTCTCACCCACCTTTAGGCCAAGCTGCATCTTCTTTAAGTTTTAATGTGGTTAGAGATCAAGTCTAGCTTTGTAAGACTAGATCCAGTGAAGCTACTTGTTACTTGCACAAATGGAAATATTTCAATGATCCAGTTACCACATGTATTACCTAAATGCCATTTTCAGTCTCTGTTGATGCGTTTTCCGTGAAAGCCCCACATTGTATATTTTACTGCTCATCACTGAGGCTCATACGTTCCATATACGTACATAAAACCATTTGGACCAGATGTGACACACCTACCTTAAACCAGTACAATAGCGGCCCTTGTTTGGGTTATATGATCATATGAATTCCTGACAGATGATTTACGACTGAAGAAAACTGATTTTCATCCTTGACTAGGGCTGTTTCCTCAGACTCCTACAGACTGTGAATATGTGACTTCAAAAAAGAAAAATAATAAAGAATAAACTGACACTCCAGTTATAAAAATTGATGTAAAAATTTCACTTGTCCCAAATGTATTCTATCAACCAAAAAAGGTGTGGTCTTCTAAGATTGCTTCCAAAAATTTACTCTGGCTATAGAAGCTGTGAAGTTCGTAGCTACAGGCTCAGCATTGTAAGTCTATAGGAGCTACAAGGGCATATAGGGTGACGGCCAACATGTGCTTCCTCCAAGATGTGGAGCTACTGTACCTTTTCAAATTGCTGCACATGTAAAGTTATATGGCAGCTTCCTTCCTGACCAGATGACTGGAACTTAATATGATTCTGGTTTCCCCTTAGCAGCTGTAACAGCCCCCACTCTTCCTGATAGACTTTCCACAAGATATTGAATGAGTATGTGGGAATCTGTGTCCATTCAGTTAGTCCATTCATTCAGTCCACTCACCACTTTTTGCAGACCATTGGTGTTCCTCCACGCCAAATTTGCCAGTGTCTTTACAGAGCTCGCTGTGGGCACATGGGTACAGTCATGCTGGTACTTTGCTAAACTGCTGCCACAAAATTAGCAAGTAATGTACAGTATTTTATATACAACTGTAAGCAAAACACCTGCTGCCTAAAACACTTAAACTCAGTAATTAGAAGGAGTGTCCACGTATACTATATTAGCAAAAGTATTTGGTCACCTTACCATGAGCTTGTTGGACATCCCATTTCAAAAACAAATGGTATGAAGAGTGACCTCTGTGGGATCTTCCCAACCAACAGCCACTCTTCTGAGAAGTATGTCTGTGGGAATTTGTGAACATTCAGTGAAAGAGCATTTGAATGGCTGGACACTGATATTGATCAGGAAACCCTATACTGATGTTCCATTTATTCTAAAGCTGGTCAGTGGGGCTGAGGTCAGGGCTCTGTGCAGGACACTGAGTGTTTATTTAAATCGAGCTTTTCTTCATGTCTGTATAGACCTGGCTTTGTGCACAAGGGCACAGTCATGCTGGAACAGGAAAGGGCCTTCCCCAAATTGTTGCTGCAAAGTTGGAAGCATACAATTTTCATTATATAAGTGATTTATTACATAACTGTGTGTCTGAAAGACATGGATCCTTTGATTGAATGGGCACAAATTCCCATACTTCTTACAGACATACTGTACTTTAAAGTCTTGTAAAAAGCCTTCTCAAAAGATTAGCTGTTGTTATAGCTGAAGAGATTACACATAGGTCACTCTGTTTTAAGACCATTTGTTTTTAAAATGGGATGTCCAGCAAGTCAATGGCTCAGGGTTCAAATACTTTTGGACATATAGTGGACAAATGTGTGTAAATATATTTTATTTACGGTTTACGACGCTGTCATATATCAGCTACAGATTAGTGGCACCTCACGTTTGACATTTTATGACATTTATTCTAACGCATGCTTTATTGTGTCACATAGGAAATACTGTTGTTTCATTTCTGTCTTTTTCCTTCCTTTTAGGAAATCGCTTTATGTTCGTTGGGGTCAGAGGAATCTCTTCAGCTCGGCGTGTCACCAGCTTTAGCCTGTACGCAGCAGCGCATCTTTGCTGATGCAGGATAAGCCAGCACTTCCGCTTCAGTTTAAATGTTGTCATATTCTATCTGATGTCTTTCCTCTACTCGAGCGTTCAGGGTCTTTCCTGCCATCTTATCTCACCACAGTTCCTCTGGGGGATGCTTTCTGTGTGCAGCCCTACTCATTTTCCTGATTCTGCAATCAACACCACTATCTATGATGCCCCACCCAGGCCTGATGCGGAACCCAGACTGATACAGCAGTAGAGAGTGGCTGAGAGGGTGAGAGGGTCGAGGTAACAGCCATGATTCATCAGGTTATATCAGATTTGTCAGCTTATGTCGTGCTGATTTGAGGACAAGGACGTTTACACACATCACTATATGGCCTAAAGTATTTGGACACCTGACTATCAGCTTGTTGGACATTCTGTTTCACAAACAATAGTATTAAAATAGAGTGACCTCTATGTGATTTTTTCAGCTATAAAAACAGCCACTCTTTTGAGAAGGCTTCTCACAAGACTATAAACATAGACTTCTATAAAGCTGATTCAATCAAGTCATCTATAAAAAATGTGAAGCTTTGATGGACACAGACACAGTTGGTCATATCCGAGGGAAAAAAGAATCACCTTCTTGCCGCCGCTACTCTGGTCTATGCACCATTATAAGTGGTAGAAGAATAGGCAGGGAGTAGCGTGATCCTCTGTACATGCTAAATGCTGGCTGGTGTAAAGCTGCAGCTGGTGGCTTAGCACATGTTGGCATGTTGGTGCCGGTCTGTGGTCCTCCTCAGTCAGTGGGGGTATTATGTGTCAAGCAGAGGTCACTAGAGTACAGAGGGGAAATGAGCATGTAGAAACATAAATGACACAATGACTTTTTTAATGCATTTTCCTCCCGATTTAGCGCACTCAATTTGTCTTCCGCTGCTGAGAGACACCAGATTGCATCCGAGGAGAGCACGTCTGCTGTATATGCCTCTTCCGACACGTGCACAACCCTCCTCTTCTCGCCCCTGCATTCTGCACAGGCGTCTCTCCCGCCAATCAGGGTCCTTACACAGCGTATGAAGACCCACACATAGTCTGACCACCACCCTGCAGATACGGTGGCCAATTAGTATCTGCTGCAGGCACTGCCAATTATGCCTGCTAGATGGCGCCCAGCCGACCGGAGGCAATGACGAGTTTCGAACCGAGGAGTTCAGAATCTCGGCATTGGTGTGCTAGCGGAATATCCCGCTGCACCACCTGGGCGCTGAAACAATAACTTCTAAATAATATTACTAGTTTATTGCTGTTGTCACGTCATGTCATTGCTTTGTGATGGTTGGTTGCACAGATGGGTCGGCTTTCTCCAGTGCCCTCTGTCTCATGTCTCTTGTAACAGACGAGCCCCTGATCATGCAATCCACCTTGTGATGTCGACAATCCAGTTTATTCTTGGTCTTTCTTGTCTTAGGAGTCCTTCCACAAGTTCTGTTATAACACTGCCTTCAATCATGTGAGTGCCTCATCACACGCCCATAGTAATGTAACTTACTTATTATTATTATCAAAGCCCATAAATGCAAAGCCCACCATTGCTGGGATCCAGGGTTTGAATGCCCAGCGTTGCTATCAGCCAATTGAGCATCTACATACAGACATGATTGGCAATGTTTCTGACTGAAGCTTTCCAATGGATTGGCGCCTTGTCCTAGTAGTGAAACTGGACCTGCTGAGATATCAGCTGATGAAAATGTATTAAAAATGGAAATAATAAATAAATAGGAAAATATAGATCATGTATAATGTATATAATAATAATAATAATAATAATCAGTGGTTTTACTTATTTCAGACACAGAATTTAAAGTTCTTTGCACATTTTTTAAAATCTAATGAGCAGAGTGTTATCAAGCTGATGTGAAATCTGATTTAACAGAGCAGAAACGAGTAAAACAGACAGCCTGTGAAGCACTCCCCCACATCACTGAGTGTTTAAGCTTCGTGTTTACATCCTGGTGCCTGCATCAGGAGACATATGGGAATGATGGGAACTGCTGACTAAATGTACTGCAGTGGGAACCAGCAGAGGAAATGTTTTGTCCTGACTGGTGTGGAGGAACAAATGCTTTAATCTGCTGGTCGTCCATCAGAGTTTACTGCAGACGCACACATGCAGTGTTTATTCGCAGCAGGAGAGATCTCGCTTTGATCAGCGGACCCTGGTTTCCTACAGGAGAGAAGGAAGAGGGAAGTGTGGGAGGGGGATTTCCTTTAATGTGCACACCCATACGGACTCAGACGTTCACTGACAGCGCACAGCTAAACAGTACCGGCGGGCAGCCAGTGGGCACAACACGCTTTATCTTTTTATAAATCTTATAGGATTCTGGTTTCAGTGTAAATTAATTTAAACACACCTAGTTTACCAAAGCTATGTATATGTGTATAGATTTGTACATAATAATCACAATTGTCATAGTATTTTGTTGCCCAGTATTATGTTCAGTACTTACAAAACTCTTCTGTTATTTTGCACATTTGTTTTCCTTTTTTCTACTTTAAGTTGATCCTATTTTTCTAATTAGTGGACAAATGGTGGTGGTGAGGAAGGGGGTGTGTATGGGGAAAGCAACTTTGTATTAATGCTTGTGGTTTTGGAATGGTATTCCAGACAGGCTCATGGTTAGGTGTCCATATCATTTTGGTCATATACTGTAGACATTAATTTGAAAAATGACTTTGCTAAAAGACCATCATGAGGACCTGAAGTTTGGGGCCAAACCACCTGGACCCACAAGGTGGAAAAACACCATGTAAGGAGCCCCAACTTAACACATTCTTGCACGCCATCTCCATTTGTTTTTACAGCTGTTTACAGAGCCTGAGGTCCCACGAATACCATGTTTTTATAACTATATGGCCAAAAGTATGTGGACACCTGACCAATGACTGTGAGTGTGTTGACATTAATTTGCCCCTCAGCTATAACAGCCTCCTCTTTTCTGGAGTGTGTTGAAGTGTGTTTGTGTAAATGTTTGCCTATTTATTCTAAAAAGCATTTGTAAAATCAGACACTGATACTTGGTTTACTATCAACATTTTAATTTATTCCAAAAGTGTTTAATAGTGTTGAGGCCTGAGCTCAAGAAGAACTGATGATTGTATGGCTGTACAGATGGACAGATGGATGTATGGAGGGATAGATGGATGGACAAATGGAGGGATGGATGGATTGATGGACAAATGGAGGGATGGATGGATTGATGGACAAATGGAGGGATTAATAAATGGAGGGATGGATTGGTGTGTGTGTGGGTGGGTTTTGATGGCCAAGCTGGCACTGCAGCATATGAATGAATGAAACACACACACACACACACACACACACACACACACACACACATCTTTCAAATTTCTCCTGGAGATGCTTTGATTAGGTGTGTTTTCATCTCAACTCAAGTGAGGAAAACTAACGTTCTGAAAACAGTCCATGTTTATCTCCATTTACTTTGTGTCACCAAAGTTGCTGTAAATTGTTTCTAAAAATCATTTTTACAAAGCAGCTTTGTTGCATTGCGTTGCTGTCAATGTGAGCACCTCAAATACCAGAACTCCTACAGCAATGTGTCTATGATAAAAACCATTACATCCGCATTCCTATACACTTTATACATCATTTATATACATCATGCTAAGTATAAAATAGCTGTGTTTTAAGTTTTGTATACAGGCCTCGGTTGTTGTGTAACCAGTTCTTGATCTATGTTTTTTTTTTTTTGCCTGAGTGTTTCTGAGTGGCAGCTGGGCTTGAGATGAGCATGACTGGCAGCACTGCCTTAGTACCATTTACCCATAATTCTCAGGTCATACAACAGCTGTTTAGCCAGAGGCAAAAAAGGGAGTCTAGGGTCAAAGACAGAGGGCGGGTAGATAAACGTATAAATGAGTCCAAAGAGAGCAAGATGCAAATATGAGGATGGATGGATGGATGGATGGATGGATGAACGGACGGATGGATGGACAGAATAATGGACAGACAGAGACGTAAAATGCATGTTACCTTTGTTAACTAACATGCAAAGTGAACAATTAAATGCCCACCAGTTACTTAATTCCTTCTTGCAAATTATTAATTCTACTAAACATTCTTACCATCAACATTAGGTCTTTAAGCCACCTTAAAGTTTCTACAGGAACACTATAGCACAATCTAAGGATAATTCATAAACTTTGAGAGAAAAGCTGTAAAAATATCAGTATATAAATATATATCAGTCTGGTGGTTTTAGTGGTGAATCTACCAATGAGTGGACAACCTAAAAATTGTCAACAAGGCACCTCGCTCATCCAGGGTGGGAGATCCCAGGAAAAGATAAGGTGCTGGCATCTGCACTGGTAGAAACTTGGACTGGTTCAGGTCAGTCAAAGCAGGTTGCAACAAAGGAGCCGGCAACTGAGTGACTACGGAATCTTGTTAAATAGAAACACTTTCACCTGGAGCAAATACACTCGATGAGATGCCGGTTACTGACAGTTAAGAGGAACTGACACATCAATCATGTCCTTTCTGCCAGCCATATTTGGCATGATTCCATAACCGAGTCCCCCAGCTGAACTCCATGGCAGGTGGACCTGGTACTTTATCAAATTATTCTGAAAGATAATCCATTAGCCGTGAGCTATTGTCTGTCAATTCGTAAATGCTGTATAATATGACCTAAAACGAGTATGAAAAGTAATTCACACTCAAAATCCAGCAGTGTATCTGATTTGAAATAGTTCTGTAAAACAAAGTGGGCTACCAAACATAAAATAACACTGTCAGTCACTCCTGCTGAAGGTGGGTATCCAGCTGGGTGGGTGTGAGTGGTACAGTGTTTGTGTGACTCCAGCGTGTGTTGGTACAGAATGTAATCAATTTCCTTAACCTGTACAGAAACACGGCCTGGTTGATTTTCCTAATGAACCCACCATTGTCCTGTCGGCTCTGCAGAGCTGTGTCGGATTTGTAGGAAGGAAACGGACATGTAAAACCCATTACTGACTGCTAGGTGTGTCCAGTGCTGATCTGAATGTGAGATTGAAGCAATGAGGAATGCAGACAATGTTAGAGACAAAATAAAGTTATATACACAAATAAAATCAGGCTGTGTTCAATAAAGAACAAGCATGTCAGTGTTGCAAATAGTGTGGGTCCTAAAAACATCCAGAAGGTAGATTTGCTTCTCTTAATTGCTTCTAGGTGTGAATAAGTAAGTAAACATGTGAATGTGTGATGTAATAAATTGGTGCCTTGTCCACAGTGTGTTGCCCCAAGTTCTTATTCAGCCACTGGACACACCACACCAATGACTAGAATGAAGCAGCTAGTGAAAATGAACAAATATTACAAGTATTAAATGTTGTGCTGGGTGAGGTCACAAATACAACCTTGATTCCAAAAAAGCTGGGACCGTAGGAAAAATGTAAATAAAACAGACTGGGTGCTTTTATTTTTTGAAAATTTATTTTACCTGAATTTTTTTGAAAACAGTGCAAACAGAAAAAATATTCAATGTTTCCACTCATCAAGTCGAAATGTGATGGCAGCAGCACGTTTTAAAAGAAATATTAAGACTGGGTTATGATTATCAATATGTTACATCCCCTTGCCCTTTTTTGCAGAGTATTTAGAATCCTCTGAACCTTTTAACAATGTTATGGACTGTAGATGGTGAAATCCATGTTGTTTTTAGGCTGTTGCACTATTCACGGATTTACAGGTTTCAAATGAACCAACATTAACACACGTCAGTGATGTTTATCAGGTAAAACTAATTATTCTTTGTGTTGTTTTCAATAAAATACCTGACAAAGTTTACATATCACTACTTTCTGTTCTATCTGCATTCTATCTGCTGTCCTAACTTTTTTGAAATTGGGTTTGTACAGAAATTTAAACTACAGTCTAACATGTAGCCATAAATTACCACTATATTTATTTCAATTAATGTATAATCACATGACTTTATATTACTGATAAAAAAGTGACATTAATAATTAAGGAAATCTTTGGCAACCTAAACAAATACAATCTGGGTTGCTGCCATTTAAAAAACTATTCAAGTGTGGCGCTTTGTGGCTTCACAACCTGAAAAATCAAAGGCAGAATTGGGAGCCACTTCATTGCCAGTGCATCAACAACACCTACTGTCTGGTCGAGGCACCAGCTTGAGTGGTGGAAGAATACAGAGGGCGCACCATGATCCATCATATGTTATGGCTGTCTGGAAGGATCCACTACTGGCAGGTGTAAAGAAGCGGTCAGCAGCTGATGTGGTCACAGGTGATGTGCATGCAGTACAGTGCGTGAGAGTAACATGGAACTGTTAATCACCAAATTAGGGAAAAGAGGTGCAAATAAATAAGTAAATAACAAGAAACTAAACTATTAATGAAACCCTCCTGCAGTACCATCATGGTTGAAAACTACTGGCTCACACAATTCTATAAAACAAGCAAACTTGATTTGAAGGACATTGACCTAAATTTAGACCCCCTCTAAACTCCACTTATAATCAACCTTCAGTCGCTGGTACACCCGGTGGTTCTCTGTTTATAGATGCATTATTGTGTGCTGTACCTGTGGCCTTGCTGATAATGGCAGCTTTAACTGAAGCTCAGACGTTCTCTTCCTGTCTCCATTAGTTCTCATGCTATTAATTTTATAGAACGTGCAGATTCATTCGCATTGTTTATAAATGCTTTTTTAAAGAAAGCTTTATAAAGTCATAAAGAAAAGTTTGGTTGAAAAAAACTCCAATATCCTGCACAGATCCTGAACATCAGTTGAGGCTTTTTTGACCAACATCAGTGCACAGCCATACAAATGCTCTTTTGACTGAATGGGCACAAATTCTCACAGACATACTTCTTTTGAGAAGCCTTCTCAGAGGCGCAGCTGTTGTTCTAGCTAAAAAAATACATAGATCTTACTATTTAATACCATTTATTCTTAAAATGGGATGTCCAACAAGCTCGTTGTCTGGTGTCCAGAGACTTTTTTGATCATATAGTGTAAGTTACCTTTCCAACTCTATGAGCTAATGATGTGAGGGTAAACATGCAGAAGCAACAACCGCTCAGCCATAAGTCTGTTCTGAAACACATGAATTTAAAAATTAGAAGGGGTGTCCCAATATTTTTGTCCATATACTGTATTTATGACCCATGCCACTGTCAATGTTTATGGATACTGCGTTAATGTAAGCTTTAATGACCTGCTAGAAATGGATGTGGCTAAAATAGCCAAGCCCAATGATAAGAAAGGACGTCCACATTAATACGGTCATGTAGTGTGTTTATCTACCTATCCAGCTGTGTATGTGTGTGTTTGTGTGAAGTGATGCATGTGAGTAGCCTGAAGTGTTGGAAGTATGAAGCAGCAGTGATGTCACGGCTGATGCCTATGTGTATGTGTGTGTATTCTCACGGCTGATGTGCTGCAGCTGTGAACACCGCTGATGTTGGAGTAGCTGGGTGTTGTGCTGTGGAGTGTAAAAGCCGAGGTGACGTGCCTGCGCTCTCCCTTGGTTCAGTATTTGAGAAACGAAACCAATCAGGCTCCATCTCACATCACCCATCTCAACCAGCTGCAGCCTGCTAATCACAATACCACCACCACACACACACACGCATCCTTCACACTCCGTGAACCCATTAGCCATGTCGGAGCATATGCTGGCACGTGCCAGTGGAAGGACGTTCCTGCCACGCAGGGAATTCAGCTCCGCTCAGGTTTGCGTGATGCTGTCGGAGTGAAGCTGTGCTCACAGCACCATGTTTCACTCCCAACCAACAATAAATCGTACGATGAACTTTCATTTTCAGTTAATGAGCTGCTCCTGGTTTGAAGTGATACAGATACACCTGATTAAAGATGCTAATGACTTTCTAAAAGTGTCGCTTCATTACAGATTTTACACAAATTCACTGCGTTCTTCCAGCCGCCTCTGAAGTGTTTGTCACTCTTTTCTTTTATGCTCATTTTTGATAATGTGCACTATTTCCGGGAGGCACGGTGGCACAGTGGGTAGGGCTGTCACCTCACAGTAAGAAGGGCCTTGGTTTCTGTTTTTGCATGTTCTCCCTGTGTCCATGTGGGTTTCTTTTGGGTGCTCCGGTTTCCTCCCGCAAGTCCAAAGACCTGCAGCCAGGCCAACTGGAGCTACTAAATAGTGTGTTATAGGGTGTTTCCTGTCTTTCACCCAATAATTCACACCCACTGTGACCTGATCAGGATAAAGCAGTGCTAAAACAGACAATAAATGAATGAATGAATGAATGAAGGAATGTTTTCTGTTCCAGATTCTGGTGTAGCACAGAACACAATACAACTTGGACACTGTTATAGGGCAACTTACACTCACCCATTCACTCATTCAACACACACTGACCAATTCACACACTGACCCATTCATTCATTCAACTCACACTCACCCATTCACTCATTCAACTCATTTTAGGCTAAAGGAACCCAAGAACCCGGAGGAGACCCACATGCACTTGATCTTTAAGGCCCATGTTGCTGTGCAGTTTCCTCTCACACTACCAGCTGCACAACTGCACTGCCCAATTTTATTGAATAATAATTAAAGGCAATGTTTTGGGTTGTCCACCTCTGGTGAGGATCAAATCAGTTTCCCACTGACTCCTACCTCATTCACTAGAAGCAGATGACATGATCAGCGTAGGAATGTCACACCCCATTAGCAAGACCAACTCACCACTCAACTCGTGGTGAAAGAAAATATAAATAATACACTATATGATACACTATATGGACTAAAGTATCAGTTTAAATGAACTCCAGAGCCCTGACCTCAGCCTTACTGACCAGCTTTAGAATTAACTGGAACAACAACTGAGGCATTCTAGTCCAAAATCAGTGCCCAGCCATACAAATGCTCTTTTAATTGAATAATTCCCACAGACCTGCTTCAAAGTCTCAGTAAAAAGCCTTCTCAGAAAAGTGGCTCACTCTGTTTTTTCTGAGATGTTTAATAAGCTCATGGTCAGGTGTCCAGATACTTTTGTCCATATAATGTAGCATGATATGAAGTAGCCAGCCTTTCTCATTTTGCCATCCTTCTCATTCATTCTTTGTTTTTAACTTATCAAACAGCGATTTACAGTTTTTGCACAATTTGTACAATGAAAATGTTTCCATGTCTGTTAATATAATGACTTAGTTCATTAATCTTTGGCTGGAAAGCATCTGCTTGCCATTACTGTCAGCTGTGTCAGAGGAAGTCTCATTAGATGAGAACTCCCTGAGATCTGATCACATGATGCACGTAACGTTTGAAGAGAAAACACGCAGCGTTTAAACATTCTATCAGAGCAGAGTAGCTGGCTGATTATTTAATTGCACTTTTTACCACAAATTGTACCAGGTTTTAATCATCAGCACATTTCACAGCTTGTGTTAAATGTGTGAATGGTACAAATGTTCTACAAAACAAAAACAAATCTAAATAATTAATTACCTTTGTTTTTTAACTGCACTTCTGAAGAACTCGGAAGGTTGCTTGTAGACACCTGAGGTACCAAGTCTGATTTTTGCCTTATTTTGTATTATTATGGTAGTGCCTGCCCTGTGATGGTTTGTCCACCTGTCTGGAGTGTTTCCTACATTTTGCCTAACAAATCGGACCCACCGCAAACCCCGACCAAGATAAAGCGGCGGTTAAACACACAGTGAAGAAATAAATTATTGACCATGCATGCCATAATTGTCAAGGTTCATGTGTACAGATACCAACCAGCCAGCTGACTCTCAGTACAACACTTACACAGGTCACTACACTAAAACTGATTATACATAAATAAAAGTCAGATAAAACAAATAATACAATCTGTACATATTTTATTACATCAAAATGATTAAGATTTAGGCGCTTGGGTGCAGCAGTGAAATATACCAGGCCACTACTGCCAGAATCAAGAGTTTGAATCCCCTGCGGTGCTATCAGCCGATCTGATGTCTGTGTCTGGCAGGGTGGGTGGAGATGGCCAGAACTCTACAATGGATTGGCATTCTGTCCAGAGTGTGTTACCACGGACCCACTACAGCCCTGACCAGGATAAGCAATTATGAAAAATGAAATGGAAACCACTAACTTTTCTTGACTGACAAACAAGTAAACAACATGAAATGGTTTAGTCTGCTCAAACTGGACATTGTTTATTAGGATTTTAATGTCATGTTTTACACTTTGGTTACATTCATGACAGGAACGGTAGTTACTCATTACACAAGGTTCATCAGTTCACAAGGTTATATCGAACACAGTCATGGACCATTCAGTGTCTCCAATTCACCTCACTTGCATGTCTTTGGACTGGGGAGGAAACCGGAGCACCCGGAGTAAACCCATGCAGACATGGGGAGAACATGTAAACTTCACACAGAAAGTACCCGGACCGCCCCGGCTGGGGATCGAACCCAGGACCTTCTTGCTGTGAGGCGACAGTGCTACCCACTTAGCCATGTGCCGCAAACTGGACATGAAAGGTACAAGCTGGAGCATCACGTCTCACTTTTAAAGGTAAATCTGGTTACCAAAAACAATGAAAAGGAAACTAAGACAGAAGAGAGAAAAGAATGGGAAGAGAATTTTCCAATTTATTCCATTTACTATTAAATAATTGTTTGGGTGTAAAAGATGCCTTTGTGTATACACTGTAGGGCCAGAATTATAGGGACACCTGATCATGCTCTTGTAATTGTAGAACTACAAAGTGCTTCTATATGGTAAGTGGAGCTGATAAAATGGACAGTGAGTGTAGAAACAAGGAGGTGGTTTTAATGTTATGGCTGATCGGTGTACGTACAGTACATGACATTTATTCAAGTGTTCAAGAGTTAAAGTCTTTCAGCCACACCCACTGCTTACAGGTTCAATAAATCACTAGAATGAAATACATTATATGCTAAATATATTGTCAACAGTTTGGGGAAGGCTCATTTCTTAATGTGCCCCTGTACACAAAATCTATAAAGACTAAACAGTGGAGCATTAAAAAGTGGAGGAACTACAGTCACACACACACACACACACACACACTAACCATAACATAAATCTAACACTATTTGTGTGAATTTCATCCCATCATGACTCTCATGCACATTTCAGTTCCAAAGAAAACTTGTACCCGTTTTGGAAATGTGCAGCGTTCCAGCTGGAGACGGTGAGTGCAGGAGGGATGAGGGATGCGTCTGTCCAAACGGGTTTGTTTATTTAAAAAGCAAACAGCGTGCTTTTCTCTCCTCCGCTCTGCCTCTCTGTTATAAATGAACCTCTCAGGGGGGATGGCAGCAATAAGACAAACACACACGGAAACCTGAGGCTAAGCAGTGACATGCTAACCCTGCACACATGCCCAGGTCCGATCCAGCTGTACTGCAGGAACATACGGAGCACCACCACTGCAAACTGCATCCCTGAAAATGCCTTCCAGTCACCGCTGGCTCCACAGCTGGAGGTCATTAGCCTTGTGGGCCTTAACCTGGTTTAGTCCTCACGCACATACACAGCTGTCTCCATACATGTGTCTATAATCATATAACCATATACACCGATCAGCGATAACATTAAAACCACTTCCTTGTTTCTACACTCACTGTCCATTTTATCAGCTCCACTTACCATATAGAAGCACTTTGTAGTTCTACAATTACTGACTGTAGTCCATCTGTTTCTCTGCATGCTTTGTTAGCCCCCTTTCATGCTGTTCTTCAATGGTCAAGACCCCCCACAGGACCCCCACAGGACCACCAGAGAGCAGGTATTATTTAGGTGGTGGATCATTCTCAGCACTGCAGTGACACTGACATGGTGGTGGTGTGTTAGTGTGTATTGTGCTGGTATGAGTGGATCAGACACAGCAGCGCTGATGGAGTTTTTCAACACCGCACTGTCACTGCTGGACTGAGAATAGTCCTCCAACCAAAAATATATCCAGCCAGCAGCGCCCTGTAGGCAGCGCCCTGTGACCACTGATGAAGGTCTAGAAGATGACCAACTCAAACAGCAGCAATAGATAAGCGATCGTCTCTGACTTTACATCTACAAGGTGGACCAACAGGTAGGAGTGAGTGAGTGGACACGGTATTTAAAAACTCCAGCAGCACTGCTATGTCTGATCCACTCGCACCAGCACAACACACACTAACACACCACCACCATGTCAGTGTCACTGCAGTGCTGAGAATGATCCACCACCTAAATAATACCTGCTCTGTGGTGGTCCTGTGGAGGTCCTGACCATTGAAGAACAGGGTGAAAACAAGCTAAAAGGTATGTAGAGACACAGATGGACTACAGTCAGTAATTGAAGAACTTCAAAGTGCTGCTATATGGTAAGTGGAGCTGATAAAATAGACTGTGAGTGTAGAAAAGGAGGTGGTTTTAATGTTATGGCTGATCAGTGTACATCCTTATTGATGGTAATTATTTTAATATTCATATATATTCCTACTGCAAAAAGTATGCAGACATTTTTTAATTAAGAAAATGAGGGTCCTGTTTCATTAGTACACAGATCTCAGAAACATCCATAAATGTCCTAAAGGATCTGAAGATCTTTGGGAAGAAACATCTAGTAAATCGTTCCAAAACCAAACGGCTCTTTGATTTAACGAAGAATTTAAAACAGCCCTTTTTTCAAAACCATACAAACAAGCTGATAGAAGAATTCAGAACAGCCTTCACATTTCAGAAACACCCAGAAATGCTTTATAGAATAATATTTAAAAAAGTCTTCATATTTCAGAAACAGGTCGGGGTTCGTTGCAGGCCGCTGGATTTCTCAGAACTCAGGATGCCAAAGATATCACTGACGTGGCCTGAATGGGTATAATTACTCAAATCAACTTTGTTTGGAGGATCACAGTTTGTCCTATCAAAATAAGCAAGGGTCCATGACTGTCTGCGAAAACGTATTAATATTCATTAATGTTCAGTATTCCGGATCCCTGACCTTGAGCTTGCAGGACATGCTATTTCATTAGGATCACCATTAACATGAAGTTGTAACAAGGACTTACCGATGGGTTCAGGATGCAAGTGCAGGTTTTATTAGAAAAAACCCCCAGACAATCCAAAAATTATGGTCTAGAGCAAGCAAGAGCCTGTCAGTCAGCAAACATTTTATAGTAGACAAAGCAAGAACGGAAAGTCAAAGATACAAAACTGTGGTTAAGATCAAGGGCAATCCATGCAAAAGAACATTTTCATTTATATTAACATTTTCTGCATTTAGCAGATACTCTTATCCAGAGTGACTTACAGAAGAGCTTCCACAGTAAACATTTGCCTACTCTAGTTTAAGTAGACAACAGTCCAAGAACACAAATCTGCTGAAACCCTGTTAGAACAGTTTTTTAAAAGGAAATAAGAAATGAATAAGAGAGTTAGTAAGTACATGTTAGTTCTCAGCTTAAGTGTTTAGTAAAGAGGTTCTGTTTGTTTGTTTATTCATTAGGATTTTAACATCATGTTTTACACTTTTGGTTACATTCATGACAGAAACGGTAGTTACTCATTACACAAGGCTTATCAGTTCACAAGGTTATATCAAACACAGTCATGGGCAATTTAGTGTCTCCAGTTCACCTCATTTGCATGTCTTTGGACTGTGGGAGGAAACCGGAGCACCCAAAGGAAACCCATGTGGACACGGGGAGAACATGCAAACTCCACACAGAAAGGACCCAGAACCCAGGACCTTCTTGCTGTGAGGTGACAGTGCTACCCACTGAGCCACCGTGCTGCCCTCAGTGGACAATGTCTTACAGCAATTTTATAGATTCCAGAACCAGAAATTCCTGATGAGCTGCTGAGGGCAACACTGGAGTTGGGCCACACCAACCTTTGTGCTCACGAGCACTATCAAGTTCAAGTTTAAAGTTTATTTGTCACATACAGGACATACATATAACTAGCAGTGAAAAATTTAAGTAGAGTTAAAAAGGGCAAGTCGTAGCCTAGTGGTTAAGGTACTGGACTAGTTATCAGAAGGTCATTGGTTTAAGTCCCACCACTGCCAGGTCGCTGCTGTTGGGCTCTTGAGCAAGGCCCTCAACCCATAGTTGTTTAGACTGTATACTGTAACTGTAACCACTTTGGACAACGGCGTCTGCTAAATGCTGAAAATGTAAATATAATAAAACCTTAAGTAGATCTAAAATTAAAAAGGTGCAATATAAGCTCAAAGATGGGAGAGGACAACAGCCTTGCCCAAACTCCTGCTACAAAGTTGGAAGCACATAGTTGATTTTATACACCTGTTAGAAGTAATAGGTATGGCTGAAACACCTGAACTGAAAAAAGCTAATAGGTGTGTACATATTTCTGGCCATATTGTCTATATAATGCACAGAAATGACCTGGGTCAGTAGGACCGAACACATCACGGTACAGGAGGTGTGGAGTGTGTTAATGCAGGTGCAAAAATAAACTGGTATGAAAAGCAGATTCTCTCTGACCTGAACATCTGACCTGGTCCTCACAAACCCCAGAGAGAAGGAAAACAACAAATGCAAAAAGCAGCAGCCATGACACCCGCGTTCTATTATCCTGTCCGGTTCTTTAAACTCAAGCACCGCTGGGAAACGACAGAACAATGCTAACGGGAAATCTGAAGATCTGGGAGCCATTAATCACATGGGATCAAATGCGGAATGTCAGGCGCATGGCACGGCGTGAGCCGCTGGATAACAACCACAATAATGAGTTTGTTCAGGGGAGGAGGATGCAGGTTTATTAATGGAGGTGCAGCTGAGAGAACGATGAGTTTGCACAAAGAGACTGTAAAGTCAAACCAACAGTGTGTGTGTGTGTGTGTGTGTGTGTGTGTGTGTGTGTAATTCATCACCACTGACCATGAGTAGGCGGAAAGAACATAAAGGGGGAAGCAGTGGGCATGCAGGGGAGGAGTGTGTGTGTTTCTGCAAGTTCAGTATGTATCATGTTTGTACATCAAGTTCATCGTGGGACACCATGTGTGAACTGGAATCTTAAATACTTCTGAAGACCTCAAATTCACATGGGCCCCTAAACCCCCTGAGTGCCAATGATTCAATATGTTGTAATTCAAGAATCTTGAAAAAAATGTCTTCTCGGTTTGCATCACCCAGATACTTTCAGATACGACGGTAGGAGTGTCTAATAGAGTGGACAGTGAGTGGACACGGTATTTAAAAACTCCAGCAGTGCTGCTGTGTCTGATCCACTCATACCAGCACAACACACACTAACACACCACCACCATGTCAGTGTCACTGCAGTGCTGAGAATCATCCACCACCCAAATAATACCTGCACTGTGAGGGTCCTGTGAGGGTCCTGACCATTGAAGAACAGGGTGAAAGCAGGGTAAAAAGGTATGTAGAGAAACAAATGGCCAACAGTCAGTAATTGTAGAACTACAAAGTGCTTCTATATGGTAAGTGGAGCTGATAAAATGGACAGTGTGTGTAAAAACAAGGAGGTGGTTTTAATGTTATGGCTGATCAGTGCTCACTAGATGATCTCAGCAAAGTTCAAACCAGTGATGTTTTCACTTCCCTCGACTTCAGCTGTTAGAAGTAACTCAGATATATGAGCCGTTGTAAAATGCCCCTCCACTGATTTAGCATGGTGCACGAAAGCAGCGGCATGTTACCAAGAGGAGGATCAACATGACTTACAGTGTGTGTGTGTGAGAAAGAGAGAGAGAAGGAAAGAGACCATGAGAGATCCAGCCCCAGATGCAGAACATCTTCTTTTAGCCACAGCGTGATGAATTGAGGGACAGAAATGGGAGTCAGATGATTTGGGATAAAAGGGCGTTTTCTTTTGGGGGGGTATACTGTATATGGCATTACTTTATAAATCATGATCTTTTAAAGCCCTACAGACAAAATATAAATGTATAATGCATTACAGACTACAAATCTCTAGTTCATCTACAGTTCACTTGCACAAAGCAATTTTTACTCTGAATAATTAAACAATAATCAGACAATTATTGGGGCGAATGTAAGATCATGTGTCTTTGAGCTGAAGCTGAAGCATAGTTGTGTTATGAAGCAGAATAAGCAGTTCATCTGTATACAGCTAAAATAAAACAGAATTACTGTTTGAATGTCCTGGCACAGTAGAACACAGTAGAGAGGGATTCTTAAGATGATTTTTGGTTCAAGGTCCTTTGGAGTAAACACGTGTTGTTTAATTATTTATTCACCAGCAGAGGAAATTACGTTTGATTTAAACTTAATTGAAAATTGGTTTTATTTATGAAACTAGATACATAACCCCACCAGCAAGATTTGGAGTTGATTTGTTATATATACTAATCTCAATTAGCTCTAGTATAGCCTCCCAATTTACCTCCCCAAAATGAAATTAAATTGAAATGTCCACAATAAGGTAAATATATGTACAATTTTAACAAACAAAATGATACTAATTTATATTATTGATGTTATTTTAATTATAACATTTTTAACTAGTGAATAAAAATCAAGCTAAAATAGCAGACAGCATGAAAAACTAAAAGCTAAGACAATTAGTTGAATTAGTTAGAAACCAAATTGTGAATGGTCATCCATTCAAGTCTGTAGTTTTTCTACAGAGATGTACTTATAATAAAAATATGATTTAGCACACCAGAGCTGGGATTTTGAATACATCGTATTAAATCTCAGCTCTGCCATCCGGCTGGGCTGAGCGGCTACATGAACAACGATTGGCTGTTGTTCGTAGGGTAGGATGAGCCGGACCGGGTTCCTCATAACTGATGCAATTACGACCTCTGCTGGCTGGTTGATTCTGTCTGCACAGAGTCGAGGAAAAATGCTGATCAGGGTGTGGCTCTCCATGCACAGAGCTGATCCGCATATGAACTCGCCTCATGCAGGTGAAAAGACGCAGTCGGCTACTGCACACGTGTCGGAGGGGTCGCTCTCCTCAGTCGGGGCGGGGGTGCCTTAATGAGTATGTGACGCATCTCACATATTTATTAAATGAGGTTATAATGAAACTGTGACGTCATAATGCCAAAATGTGAACATTTAATACAATAATAAAACACTGTGGTTAAGATTCCTTTATTGATCCCCATTAGGGACATTCGAGTGTTACAGCAGCTCCAGTATAGTGTAAGTACAGTAAGTACAGTAAATATAGTAGATAACATAGAGTAGAATAAAATTAAAATACAATTTAAAAACATTATAAAATATATTGACTGTAATGTAATTACTATTATACAGAAGTATTACAGTTGCAAATATATAAGAGAACACTGTTTATATTTATAGTATGTATAATATGTTACAAGACCAGTGTGTCATTTACAACAATAAATATAAATATTTGCGGTGTAATAGTGACAGATTGTTTTTGGGATTTTAAAAACCACATAAAACAGAATTCCGATGCTAACTACTCTCCCAAAATTGGTGCGTGATGAATACAGTGATATAACTGATCATAAGCACACATTATAACCAAACATGTACACAGACGTAACATGCTGACTAAGACAAAGTATGTTTCAGTCGTAGTATAAATATTTCGAACACAGTCACTGGTTTGAGTCACTGCAGGCTCACTCAGTGTCCCGTCGCAGGTCAGTGCTATAAATCATTTCAAATCTTCTCTCATGTAAGCCTGAAAGTCTCAGCATTAGGTCATTCTGACCCTGAACTCCGTCCTGTCTGGGACCAACTCACTTTTGGAAGTGCCAATGTATCGTAAACCCTGTGAAATACGAGTTTCCTGGATGCTAGACGGGTGTGTAGACGTTTATGTAATGCCCCCAAAGGAAAGCGGGTCGTATTTAGGCTCCTCTCGCCCCCGCTGCACAAACTTTCTCAGCAGTTCTATTTTTCCTCCTCAGTCACAGACATGTTTTAATAAGAAGTCAAGTCAAATATATTTATATGGTGCTTTTTTATAGCATTCAGCTCTATTAAACAGGAATGGAATGAACTGGAACATTAGGCTTTCTTGATCAACATCAGTTCCCAGCCATACAAATGCTCTTTTGACTGAATTGGCACAAATTCCCACAGACATAATTCAAAGTTTTGTAAGAAGCCTTCTCAGAAGAGTGTCTGTTTTTTATAGCTATTAGGATCACACAGAGGTCACTCGATTTAAATACTATTTGTTTTTAAAATAGGATGTCCAGCAAGCTCATGGTCAGGTGTCCAAATACTTTTGGCCATATAGTCCACACCTTAAGAAAAGTAGATTCACTCGAGTTGAATCAGGGGTGAAAACCTTCAAGTTTATTTGATTTTATTTGTTGATATTTCACACCTAAACCTGTAATGAACCTAAACAGAGTGGTGTTTTCTCAGCTTTTCTCTGGACGATGTTATAAACCCAAAGGTGTGACCAGAGAGGGTCAGTGGGCTAGAGTGACCCAGTGACCCCGCGGACTTCCTGTGTGGATGGACTTGGTAGGGATAAAACGACCCTGACTGATTCATAAACACCACTGCAGGCTGGTGTGGGATTGCAGGGCAGGACAGGAGTGTATAATCACACACACTCTCTCAGAGGGACGTGTGTTTTTTATCAATACTCTTGATGTGTCATCCACATGGATTCTTGTTCAAAGGTATTTTTTAAAAGCTGATCATTGTTTAGTTGGTGGAATCATCAACAGACGTGTGATATTTACAAGAATACATCTGGTAGAGTACGAACCATGAACAATGAAGCATTAGTGTTACTAATTTCCTTTAAAATATTAGAAGATGGGTACTCGAGCAGTGCAGTTGTCTAATGCGCTGATCCAACGCCGCTGCGCTCTCAAGCTTTCTAGTTCGAATTTTAGCTGTACTATCAACACAGACAGGGAGAACATGCAAACTCCACACAGAAAGGACCCGGACCGCCCTTACCTGGGAATCAAACCCAGGACCTTCTTGCTGTGAGGCGAGAGTGCTACTGTAGGTGTTAAAGATCTTTGATGGGGAATCCATTTTTGGCTTTACTGGTTTCGAAGGTGTGTTAGCTCGCCTGCAACCAGCAAGGTCACCTGAGTGCAAAGGGGAATTGAGTATAACCAAACTGGGACAGTGCAAATACAGAAAACTACATTAATAAATAATTATGTGGACACTTAACCCTGAGCGTTAATATAGTAGCTACACAACCTCCACGTATCTAGAAAAGCTTTTTACCAAGTTTTTGGAGTATGTGTGTGGAAATTTGTTCCCACTGGTGAAAGGAGCACTGCATCTTTTAATTATCTATTTTTTCCCACTTTTTCCCCCAATTTGTATCCCTATTCTAGTCATGTCCAATTACCCTGATTGCGTCCTCTATACTGATTCGACCCTTTTGCCGCTGACTGAGGACGCCACTCAACTGACTTGCGCCCCCTCCGGCACGCAATCAGTACAGCCTGCATTTTTCACCTGCACTAGCCGAGTTCATACACCGAGAGACACTGCGCACGGAGGGTCACACCCCCCTCAATGTTATTCCTCAGCCCTGTGCAGGCGCCGTCAGTCAACCAGCAGGGGCCGCAGTCGCACCAGTTATGAGGACCTATGCTCCGACTCTACCCCTAACTCTGAACAACAGTTGTTCATACTGCCGCCCAACCCAGTCGGAAAGGTAGAGCTGAGTTTCGATATGATGTATGTAGAAACTCAACTCTGGTGCGCTAGCGTACTTTACCGCTGCGCCACCTGAGCGGCAGGAGCACTGCATCTTAAGGGGAATTGGATATGACTTGATCAGGAGGAAAAGAGGCAAAAAAATAAATTAAACATAGAAGTTATGTCATTTATTTCTGTCTTTTACCACTTCTTTATCCGGGTCAGGGTTGCAGTCTGCCCGGTTTGTCCGGACAGGATGCCACTCTCACTAGCCCCAACAACGCCCCCCCCCCTCCCTTACCACAAACACAATCAATCATTTCTGTATGTAAATGTCCGACCAGCCAATAGCACTGCTGAGGATTGTAACCCCGAATCCCAGCAGTACTGGGCTAGATTAATTTACTGCTGCGCCAACCAAGCGGCCAAAAATAATATTAATAAAAAAATCTAAATAGAAATAAAAACATAATTCCAAGAAATGTTCATTCCAAGTAAAGAAGCTTTTTTTTCCAGCCACCATGTGTGTGTGCTGAAGTGAGGAAATAAAAACGTCTGGAGTGTGTGGAGTGTTCTTGTATCCCGCCGTGCCTGCATGGCCTTCACGGCTCAGGCTGTTAATAATCACCCTCAGTGGGCTACACGGCTCACACTCCGTCTCTCTCTCGCTCACACACACACAGACACACACACACAGTGATTTTTTTATCTTGTAGCCACACAAACCCACTATCATCTCCACTTTACACAGACCCTTCGATAACACACACACACATTATGATAACACACAACACACTATGCTAGGCAGCAGGAAATGACGGACGTGAGAATCTCCGTCTGCAGGCACGTCTTACAGAAGGAACACCTGAGTGGAAACGTAATCACTCCACAGCTGTCAGTGAACCCAGAGAAGCTTATTGATGTGTAGGACAGGTGTTGCTGTGCAGCAAGAACGCTTAAACATGTGTATAAGTGTGTGTGAGATATGAGAACACATTCCTGCCAACTTGTCGAAACCCCACCTACCCACCCGGTCCCAAAAAGGTGCCAAGGTTTACACCTCATCTCATCTCGTCTCGTCGCGAAAGACGCTCTGGCACTTTCTTCTTAGGTTTGAGCGCTAACTCTCAGCGCGTGATTTTTCGCAGGAAGGTGTAAAGGTTCTCACCGACGCTAGAAGCACACTCCACCATTACAGGCGGGCACGGCGATCAGGCCTAGATCCATTCGGAGGTGGTAATTAATGTACCCGTGTAGTTATTTATACCGTAATGTGCAGACGTTCTCTTGTCAGTTGTTTTGCACGCCTCGTTTGGCTCCAGCGCAGGAAGGAACAGCGCTTGTCGGCGATCTAAATGGATTGCGATCTTTTGTTAATTACACAAAGGAGCGAATTTAACGAGCTAGGAGAAAACGCAGCGAGGTGGCTTGATGTGGGAAGCAGCAGAATGTCTCTTTACTTCTCATGCAGTCGTAGAAACCCCAAACTGTCAGTAGACATAGTCCTCAAAATTTGAAAAAGTCAGCAACAAAGCAACTGAAACCCACTGTTCATGGATGGATCTAATTCAAAGCCGTTACACCCAACAAGTGTCACCAGAAAGCAGCCTTTGTACCAGAAAGTTCCAGAAAGTCTAAGCAATATACACCGATGAGGCATAACATTATGACCACCTTCCTAATATTGTGTTGGTCCCCCTTTTGCTGCCAAAACAGCCCTGCAACTGTGATGCACTGTGTATTCTGACGCCTTTCTATCAGAACCAGCATTAACTTCTTCAGCAATTTGAGCTACAGTAGCTCGTCTGTTGGATCGGACCACACGGACCAGCCTTCGCTCCCCACGTGCATCAATGAGCCTTGGCCGCCCATGACCCTGTCGCCGGTTTGCCACTGTTCCCTCCTTGGACCACTTTTGATAGATACTGACCACTGCAGACCGGGAACACCCCACAAGAGCTGCAGTTTTGGAGATGCTCTGACCCAGTCGTCTAGCCATCACAATTTGGCCCTTGTCAAACTCGCTCAAATCCTCACGCTCGCCCATTTTTCCTGCTTCTAACATCAACTTTGAGGATAAAATGTTCACTTGCCGCCTAATATATCCCACCTACTAACAGGTGCTGTGATGAAGAGATAATCAGTGTTATTCACTTCACCTGTCAGTGGTCATAATAAATCAAGCCAGGCACATTAGCCAGGTAACACTATTCTCACTGGAATGTAACCAGAAGTCTGGCTAGGAATGATCAGAAAATTAATGCTGCATAGAACAAATGAATCTTGGACAAGATCCTTTAAATAAACGTGGTTTAAAATTACTTCAGAGAGAATTAAATACCAATGGTAAGCAAAGCGCTACTGTAAGAAAATGAATCAAACTTAAACAGTGCTACAGAAGATTTAAACACCACAACAACCAAATTGGGGCAAATCCAAACCCATCTTGTTGTTGCTACTGCTGTTGTTTAAAGTTACCATGTCGTTTTAGTCCCAGCGTCAGTCAGAAAACACCATAACGGCGCCCAGGTGGCGCAGCGGGATATTCAACTAGCACAAAAGCGCTGAGATTCTGAACGCCTCGGTCGGCCGGGCGCCATCTAGCGGGCATAATTGGCAGTGTCTGCAGCAGACATGGTTCTGCTAGGGCGGGATGACCGGATTATGTGGGTGGGGTGACCGGATTATGTGGGTGGGGTCTTCAAACACTGTGTAAGGACCCTGATTGGCAGATAGAGAGACGCCTGTGCAGAATGCATGGGTGAAAAAGGGTTCCACTAAGGGCTGCATGTGGGTCAGAGGAGGCATGAGCAGCAATATACCCACCTCGCCTGCAATCAGGGATCCCGCAGCAGCGGAAGACAAATTGACTACGCTAAATTGAGAGGAATATGTGCATGAGTATTGTTATGCAATTAGAAATAGACAATGTCACATTAAGTACAGATAATTCTGGATTTGTATCCTATCGTGTTGTACTGCAGGGTACCGTGCAATACAAACAGGGAATTGTTTGTACTTCAAGACCCAAATAATTTGGGTTACTTGAGTCTTGAAGTAATTAGAACAGAATTTGTGACTATTACACAAAAAATGCAACATCTTTGAAGAAGTCCACAGCTCATTTACAGCTGCAATAAAAATGCAAAACAATTAAATGGCACCAAACCAAGACCATACTATCCTCAGATGCCTGAACTGATTCAGAGTAAAAATATTGCAGCCCCAAAGTCTTAAACATCAGCATTTCTCTTCTTCAGGACCAGAGGTGTCTCAGTGCTAAAGTCAATCTGATTTTCCACACACAGATCAAATATTATTTCTCTGAAAAAGTGCAGGACAGTTCCAGATCGGGCAGTAGCTTGGTGGGAAGCGCTATATTTGTACAATAGGAAGTAATTTGGGATTGAGCCAGATTTTGATAAGTGGGAAAGCCCGTTAAGAGAAATTCTCAGCGGAAGTGCTTCCAGCTCTGTGTAAAATAAATAAATGAAGCACTTTTGGAGCTCACAGACTTCAGGAATGTGAATGAGTAAGCTGAGTTTAACCATAAAGAGACAGAAAACGGGAAAATATCCAGCATGAGTAACCTGGACAAAATTAAGTATCGCTGCTCAGAAATTCCCAAAAAACTTCTATTCATCTGTTCTGATGATTTCCAACTGTGTGGATGAGTGGACGTTCCAGGTTCCTCTTGACTTACAGCTCATTCGGGTCTTCCATTAAATCTCTTCTTTATTTCGCTGAAGCATGTCGTTATGAAGCTGTGTTACGTTTACAAAAAGATTGGATTTAACCACTAACAACGCTTAGAATTTAAAGAATATCATCAAACTGAAATCGAACTGAAATAGGATCATCAAAAGAGGTCAGAAGCTTCAACAAGTCGTCGGAGTGTGTTTATGTCACTAAGTAGCTTTAGATGCTGAATATTTTCCCACATTTTTTCAGTTAAAAAAAATGTGGGAACTGATGCCCCTTAATTTGGGCATTAGGGCACTATAATTACTAGGGATGTAACGATGCACCACAAGACAGTTAAAAATCGATTCACATGAGTAACGATTCAAATCAGTTTACATGTATAATGAATGAATATTCACTTTAAACATCAGAGGGCAATGGCGCTATTCACCTCGCCTGGTTGACGTCACTACTGGGTTGCCAGGTTCTGAATTTTCCAGCCAAATTTTTTTATGTGAGGATACTTTATTTGTATCATTTATTTATTTATTTAATGTGGGATTTATTTCATTTCAGTTTTTTTAAACAAAAAAAGGGAAATGTGCAGCATTGTTCTGCATAGTTTTTACCTACCTCAGAAATAAAAGGACATTCATTATTTAGATAAATAAAAGATAAGTACAAAGAGAAAAAGGAAACTCTGTCATAATTTGTCTTCGATTTAATTTTGTTTACAAAATTGGGGAAAAAATCGTATCCTGAACCCAGTATCGTGAATCACATCGCATTGTGGATAGAGCGTTTCATTACATCCCTAATAATTACATTTTCTTCAGGATTTCAGTCAGGATCTATTACTTCATTACTATCTAGTGTAGATGGAGTCAAAGGTTTACATCGATTTGTAAGAACAAGAATGTCAAGTGAGTTTTTAGATTTTTGACGATTTTTTGTGTTTCTTTCATTTTCATGCTTTACGACGGCTTTATCCCAGTCAGGGTCACGCTGAGCGCAATGCAATAACTCAGCCCAGACAGGACACCAATCCATAGTCGGGCCTCGGCCGTCCCCTCAGGCATATCTGTGTGTAAACTCCCGACCAGCCAATAGCACCAATGGGATTCAAACCCTGGATCTCAGCGGTAGTGAGTGAGTGTAATTTAGAGCTGCACCACCAGAGTGCCTATTTATATTTATTTATTTCTTAATTTATATATATTTTTGTGACTGAAAACATTTATGCAGTCCAATAATAAACCTAAAAATGTACAAACAAAGCATAAAACACCCAGATCTTAAAAAACCATAAGTTACCGGAATAAAGTCTGGCAACTGGCAACCTGACCTGGTGTTTCCAGCTTTTCGCCGAATGAATGGGATCCAGTGCAACCGTGACCAAAATAAAGCTGTGGTAAAACAGACAATGAATGAATAAATTGTTGAATATTTAACATAACCTATAAAGTGTAATTCAGCTTTGTGGCATAATGCATTGTTTGTGATTATTAATTATTAGAGCAGCTCCTCTATGCCCATATAAATAGGGCTGTTTTGACAGCACCCATTAGACTAAGCGACAGGCATTACAATGGCAAAGTCTAGGACACTCCAAATGGATCTTAGAAATATTACTTGTAGCCTTTTGTAAGCAACTTCAGATGCCAGACTAACAATTATCAGCGAATTAAAACTATAAGAACCAGTGGTCTCTTAGGTTATATTGGGTACAAACCCAAACTGTCATTTCATGCTGAAAAAATTGCCTGAACACCAGATAGTAATACAGGAACCACAAGAAAAAGGTCTGCCACAAAAACCACCAAGCTAAAAGTACAATACCAAGAGCTTAAAGTCGACTGTGCAAAAAAAGACCAGCAACAAACGTCAGTCAAGCTTTATGGTGCCAAGCAGGGGATGTATTCTTTAACACATTAATGTAAATTTCCTCTAAGCATACTGTGCAGGTCTGAGTTATTTTACAGGAGACCATGTGTTATGTACAGAACTGTGCAGTCTAATGGGTGCAGTATAACTAGCCATTTTTATATCGACACAAAAAGACACCAGCTGTAGTCATAATCACTAACTAGCAATTAAAATACAATGCAGCAAAGTTCAGTGACATTATAGAACATTCAACACCACCTAATTATTAGCCTAAATTACTGTATGGATGGAAGTAACGCAAACTTGTGATAGTTTTTTTACCTGTCCATTAAACAGTTGTGGACGCTCAGGTGGCACAGCGGTAAAACACGCTAGCACACCAGAGCTTTGCTTCCAGCAGGCTGGGCGCCTACATGAACAACGATTGACTTGTTGTTCAAAGGGAGAGTGCTGGAGGGGATTCCTCATAACTGATGCTGATTGATGGCGCCTGCACAGAGACGAGGGATATTGTGATCAGGGTGTGTCTCTCCATACACAAAGCTGGTCCGCATATGAATTCACCTCCTGCAGGTTAAAAGATGCAGTCGGCTACTACACGTGTCGGAGGGGGCGTGTGTTAATCACAGCTCTCCTCAGTCAGACTGGAGGTCTGGATACAACTAGATTGGGAGTAAATTGGGGGGAAAATGCATTAAAACATTGAAACTCTAAGACTGACATGGCATGTGTAGATGTTCCTCACCACTAAATATCAACTTTTGATTTTAACTGTGAAGTCAGGAGCCATTTAGGATTTATGTAGTAGACTTGTGTCTCTATGAAATGTACAACTTGTCCAGTTGTTGACCTTTGGGCATCAACTTTTGCTTAATACACCATGGAATGAACGATATGGGAAAGTAAACAGGTTAATTAAACCCTTGAGACTTACAAGCTTTTCATTACAAGGCTGCTTTTCATCGAGTGTTGTTGAAATTAACACTGTTAACACTACTGAAAGCTGAACCAATCATATTTATTTTTCTATACGTGCTACAGACTTGACCACTGTTTGACTTCTGAGAGTTAGTGATGAAATAAAACAGGACCAGATTCTTATACATGTGGCAGTCATCAGAAGGACTAGTAATAAACCAAGCGCTGTCCTCACGCTCTCTTTAATGTGGCTGTACAATATCTTTTTCTTTAGATTTAATATTAGATGTCAAAGTCAGTTTAGCGGTCTCGCTTTAGCACAGCATGACCTTACAGTGTCAGGCCGGCCCAGATCACAGGAAGCTTTGTGGCAAGTTTGCTCTGGAGTAGGCACTTCCTGTTTTGTTTTATAAAGCCAATGTTTTTATAATTGTCCTCCTTTCCTTTACTTGTTAATGTTCGTATCATTCCCTCAGCATTCAGACCGATCCATTGTGTTGCGGTCTTGGTCACGAGGTCGGACAATGCCGCACCACTATTGTTCCCTGCTTCCTGCAACTACTCGCCTTATATAATATGACCAGTGAAGGTCAGTAACGCGTTACTTAGTAACGCGTTACTCTTATCTGACCGCATTTTTCAGTAACGAGTAATCTAACGCGTTACTATTTCCAATCCAGTAATCAGATTAAAGTTACTTATCCAAGTTACTGTGCGTTACTATTTTTGTCATTTTCCTTAGTAAAAAGATATATATTTGCTTTCTTCTTGCGTCTCGGGGAGTGACGTCTGGCCTATGCGACAGTTAAGTCACGGGCTGCGTCCGGAATCAGTTACTTACAGAGTGTGCACTAGATTGGAGGAAGTGTGCACTACTCGGCCAACGGCGAGTGATGACGTGGGGACGTGATGACGTAATATCACCATGGTTACAGACTCATTACAAATCCCACTCGCCAAAATGTAGGATATTTATCGTCTTTTTGTTATTTATTTGTCTTTAAAAATGTTTTATTTTATTTATCTTACTTACACTTGTGAACAGAGGACTCAGTTTTCCGCGTCTTTCTTGTTTCTTATTCCGCTTCAATCGCAGCTCCAGTTGCATTATGGGATACATTAGCGGACCGCATTATATAACTAATAAAGTAACTTGTAATCTAACTTAGTTACTTTTAAAATCAAGTAATCCATAAAGTAACTAAGTTACTTTTTAAAGAAGTAATCAGTAATCAGTAATCAGATTACTTTTTCAAGGTAACTATGCCATCACTGAATATGACTGATGAGATCTCATGTGAGGTGAGACCTCGTGTCTGCCCAATGAATTTATCCATCCTCTCACACAGCATGTAGCACATCCAATAAGGAGCCCTGTAAGAAATAGGTTCCATGATCCATTTACAGCTGAAAAAGAGGAAAATTGACAACCTTGTCACGATTGCTGTCTGGAGTACAAGTCCACTCTGGTGTTTAGAATAGAATAGAACGCCTTTATTTGTCATATATACATATACAGGTGTACAGTACAATAAAATTCTTCCTTCACGTATCCCAGCTTGTTTGGAAGTTGGGGTCAGAGCACAGGGTCAGCCATTGTATGGTGCCCATGGAGCCGAGAGGGTTAAGGGTCTTGCTCAAGGGCCCAACAGTGGCAGCATGGCAGAGCTGGGATTCAAACTCTCAACCTTTCAATTGATAGTCCAAAGCTCTAACCACTAGGCTACCACTGTCCCCCACTGTTTAAAAGTGCACTGGGTAAAATTTTGCCTCTAGTGAATTCATGGTGTAGACGCCATGGATTGATGTACACGCAGGTCTTCAGCAACGCATTCATAGTCTTTTCAGCCTTTGGTTCAATCTTTCTTAAGAAGAGCAGATTTGTCAGTAATCGGGTTTTTGTGTCATTATTTAACATCCAGTCACATATCATTAATTAAAACATGTTTTTGCCAATTAACTCCTTAAGACTTTGTTATCACAGAGGTTCACTTACTTTTTCCCTCCCTGCACTGTACAGTTTTACTCAATGTGCTCAGTAAAAGACGTGAACATTACATCTGTGTAATCAGTTTAGTTAGATTGTGTTTGTTACAGTTGTTACTTGAACAATCAGACCACATTTAATTAAGAATCAATTTAGAAATCCTGGTCATTACATAAAGGTTCACTTACTAAAGTAATAAAGAATGCCAGCATCTGTGCTGGCAGTAAACTGAATCGAATCAAGCTCAGTATTACAGTTCCAGGAAAAAGGAGCGACTCATTGAGGAAATAAACAAGATAAATAGAAAAACTTCTGTCAGTTAAGAGGAACTGATTCATCAATCATCTGTGCCTCCATGCCCCCTCTGTCGGCCATAAATGGCAAGGCAGAAGGGCATCATTCTGTAACCAAGTCCCCTCAGCAATCACCACAGCAGGTGGGCTGGTAACAAAAATAAAACTATTTGTTGATGCTTCAATTAGCCGTTACACTTCAAAAAGCTGAAGCAGCCTTTCAGTGGATGTGAGAGAATCTGTAAATATAAAGACAGATTAATTTAGTCTGTTTTTATGTACTGCTTTATAATTACATGGTCTTGGTGATTGCCTTTATGATGATTTATTTTTAATAACTTTAGCAATGACAGTTATTTTGTTTGTTATTATTATTTATTGTATTTTTAATTCTCTTTCCTTTTATTTTAATAAAGTGTTGATTGATTGATTTTGATGTTGGCATGGTGGCTAAAAGAGTCTCGCTAATAAACTGACACTGTTAGTGATGTGTGTGTGTGTGTGTGTGTGTGTGTGTGTGTGTGAAGGTGCACATCCAGGACATCCTTCCTTGTCTGGATGGTCAGACTCGTCTGCTTCTAAGCTGCAGGACACTCATCCTTCCCGGTTATTATTTCCTATTTTGGATTCAGTGATTCATTGTGGGTTAAATACAGGCACCTGAGAGCAGGAACTACTCATTACTACACACACACACACACACACACACACACACACTGACCCCAGGGCGTATGTGCTAGAATAGAAGACATGGAACAAATAAAGGCTGCGTTGTGATGCACTCATGGTGTGGGTGCTGCATAGTTAAATCGATCTTAGGGGTTTGGGTTTTATTGGTTGTGTCAGATCACTAGTTATGAGAAGTTTTTGAATGTTCTCCCTGTGTTTGTTAGCTACACTAAACCGCCCCAGGTGGAAATAAGTAAATAAATCTTGTGTAGATGGACAGGGTGTATTACTGACTTGCACCAAGTGTTCCTGGAGGAGCTTCCAAGCCAGGAGTTTGTAAAATAAATGTTTAAAAACGTGAGGTCGGCAGGTCAGGCATCTACATACAAACATTATTAGGCATGTCTGATAAAGGGAGGTGGCCTAGGCCCTATGATGGACTGACTTCCTTTCTAGAGTGTGTTACTGCATTGTGCCCAGTGAATCTGAGGAACCCGGTCCCACCACAAGCCTGACCAGTATAAAGAAAAAAAACATAAAATGAAATTAAATGTGTCCCTTGAGGAGTGGAGAGCACCAATAGGGGATTCAGCAACACTCAGTGTTACCTCAGAGCCTGGTCAGTGTCACCTTCTTGATAAAAAAGGGTTCAGGTGGACATTCTGAAGAACTGAAAACAATCCACACAGACAAACGCATGAAGCAGCAGCACGCGATGTAAACCTCAGAGCCCAGTCAGTGTCAGCGAGGCATCACAGTGAGGCGTCAACGCACATCTGCTTTCATTCAGGCTTGGCTTCGTTTCCCAGTGTCACACATTGCTTTAATAGCTTAGTTTCCAGAAAGAGGAAACCCCCACGGTTTGGGATGAGACCAGGGTGAACACGCTCCTGTCCTTATATGGACCAGATGAGAGTCTCTTCCTGTCAATCAGAGAGGCCTGAGGGAACACAGAACGATGCTATGTACACCAGAACGTGTGTCATGTCTGGAGCTTCATTTTAACCAAATCTGGTCACACACATGCAAACACCAGTGCAGCACATTCTGCTTTGGTCATTTTTGGAAAATGAATCATACACAGAATAAAGAAGGAACATTAACAGCACAGCATTTAGAGGAGCTATAAAATGTATATTTGATCGTAAATAGTTGTTAGTCAGCTTCAAATAACTGCTGCAAATGGAGTGCACATTTTAACTGTCAGCTTACTGATTTTTATTTTCTGTTTAACAAAGAAAACACAACACAATATTGTGGTGACCGGTTGGCTCACCGTTATAGTAAGGCATCGGCCATGGGAGCGTGACATCCCATGATGCTGTGTGGCCACGGTCGAAGCATTTTTAGGGGATAAAAAGTGGGTTTTGTGGTTAGAATGGCGTTTTGCTTGCCACTCAGGTGGTGCAGCGGTAAAACACACTAGCACACCAGAGCTGACATTTTGAACTCGATTTGAAACTCAGTTCTGCCATCCAGCTGGGCTGGGCGGCTACATGAATAACGATTGGCTTGTTGTTCATACAGAGCGGGAAGCCGGATAGGGACCTCATAACGGATGCAATTACGACCACTGCTGGCTGATTGATGCGCCAGAGTCGAGGAATAATGTGATCAGGGTATGGCTCTCCGTACACAAAGCTGATCTGCATATGAACTCACTTCGTGCAGGTGAAAAGATGCAGTCGGTACTGTACACGTGTTGGACGGGGCGTGTGACAGTCTCGCTCTCCTCAATCAGAATTGGGGATCAGCATCAGTAGAGAGGAAGCTTGATGCAATCGGGTAATTGGATACGACTAGATTGGGAGGAAAATTGGGAAAAATGCACAAAAAAAGGATGGTGTTTTGCTCGTATGCACATAGTTATTTTTTTATGATGTGTCTAATGATGTATTTTGTCTTCATGTTTATGAGAGTTGGTAAAGTTACCCTCTAGGTTAAATGTGTCATGTTTAGTGACCTTCCTGTTCTGTTGGCCTGTAAAAGCATAGTGGTCTGTGTATTCAGATCTAGCCTCTTCTTTGTGATTGGCTCAGAAGCAAATGTCTCGTTCCTTCTCGCCTACGCCACAATATATTTAGTTAAAGACAAAAAGTTTAACACCCTATTAGTTTTTGTGCACTTTACTGTGTTATGGATTTGATCCTGAATCAATCGAATTATCCATAATTATAACATGAACCAGTACTCCTTCTCTGTGGTTCTCCAAATTGTGCTCAGGTACATCTTGTTTGCATTAATGATCCACAAGTTGTGTAATAAACTCAGTTATATTCCACCTGCTGAAATCTGCATTGACTGGACGTAGTTTGGACAGGCACACACATGGTCTACAGTATGTATGACAAATCTCAACATTCAGCATAAAAGAAAGAAGGGCGGATGCCTGTACTGAACCAGATGAACTTTCAATATGACTCTGACCTCAGGAAGCAGTTCTGCTTTTGTTCCAAAGTGTCAAGTATAAATCTAACTCATCTCTTTAACTCATCTTGACCTTGTCAAGTATCCAACAATTATTTTGAAAACAAAAGAAACCAAAGCAAGTCTGTTGTTCAGGACGAATAGCTTTGTGATGATGGTCAAGAAATCCAAAAAGGATGCATCGAGTGGAACAGTGTAAATAGAATAATAAGTCAGCTATAATATGCTGTCAAGACACCCCTGACCCACTGAAACATGTACACCACAAGACATCTGAAGGAGTACTGTGGTATCTGGTACCAAGATATTACCAGCAGTTACTTCACCTTATGTATGTTGTGAGGTGGATCATCCTACAGTGCACCCTGGTGCCATCTCATCGGAGGGTAAACAAAGCACACCATCCACCAGTCAGGCCATTCATATGACCAGTCAGCCTCCATTGCTCCAATGCCTCTGTACCCACTGTAAGTGCCTTTTTGGTCCTAGAATCTGGTACCAGAATCTGAAGTTGCTTTGAGACACTGTCCATTGTAAAAGAACTACACACATAAATATGAATTTGAATATAGCGTGATTATGATGTGTGGCAGAGGAGCGTAGCGTCACCCTTCAGCAGAAGCAGCTGTGCTCTGTAGCAGCATCTCAAGTCGGGCCATTACAATAAACCTCCCAGAGGAGATACTTAGCAAGCCATCTGAGCTTCATTATTACACACCATGCCATTGGGGACGTGAGGAAACCAGGAGTGTGGAAAGAGTGCCATCTGCAGGCTGGAGTCAACAGTGTCATGGTCCAGAAATGTAAAGACTAAAATGTGATACTTTTTAGGGGTCACACTTCGTTTACATGGATTACTTGGATTAATATGTGTACACTATACACCGACAAGGCATAACATTATGAACACTGACAGGTGAAGTGAATAACACTGATTATCTCTTCATCACGGCACCTGTTAGTGGGGCGGATATATTAGGCACCAAGTGAACATTTTATCCTCAAAGTTGATGTTAGAAGCAGGAAAAATGGACAAGCGTGAGGATTTGAGCGAGTTTGACAAGCGTCTCCAAAACTGCCGTTTTTGTGGTGTGATCCCAGTCTGCAGTGGTCAGTATCTATCAAAAGTGGTCCAAGGAAGGATCAGTGGTAAACCGGCGACAGGGTCATGGGCGGCCAAGGCTCATTGATGCACGTGGGGAGCGTAGGCTGGTCCGTGTGGTCCGATCCAACAGACGAGCTACTGTAGCTCAAATTGCTGAAGAAGTTAATGCAGGTTCTGATAGAAAGGTGTCAGACTCCATGCCTCGACGGGTCAGGGCTGTTTTGGCAGCAAAAGGGGGACCAACACAATATTAGGAAGGTGGTCATAATGTTATGCCTGATCGGTGTATGCTGTAATGTATCTGGACACCCCATTTAATTATTGACAATATTTGACTTTATTTAGGTATATATATATTATTAATTATGTAAAATAAATTATATGCTTTCAACATTGAGCAAGGCACTTGTGCAACTCCCTTTTTTATGCTGTTTTCTTGTTGTGTGATATTTTCTTTTCACATTGTTGTATAAAATCATACATATAAAAGCTGTAAAAAATTATTTAGAACAAACAGATTGTATGCTTCTAATTTTATGGCAATAATTTGGTGAAGGCCCTGTCGACAGGGTGAGGTTGTACTTGTACAATGACAGTAAAGGTATTCATATTTGTATAAAGACCAGTTTGGTGTGAAGAAAGTTCAGTAGCCCTGATCTTCACCCCATTAAACATGGAGACTGTTATAGGTCAAAATGGAAAGATGCGATGCTCGGGTGGCAAAGCAGTCTAGCACGTTACCCCACCCACTGCTGAGATCTGAAGTTCCAATTTCAGGCAATGCTGGTTCCACATAGCTGTGCCCGTTTAGGGAGGGTTGACGGTGTAACATAGCCGCCGTACAAATGCGACCTTTGCTGGCTGGTTAAAGCACCTGCACTAGTGACTGCACTAGCGATATGGCTCTCTGTGAGATACCACCACTGGCAGGTGGAAGGATGTAACTGGTGACTGCACGCATGTTGGAGGGGGCATGTGACAGTCTCAGGTCTCCTAGTGTGGAGTTGGTGCAACTGGCAAAATACTTGAAAAAGGGGTAAAAGTAGGGGAAAATTCCCCTGCCAAAAATGAAAAGAGAAAGAAAAAACTAAGCACAATACTAAGCTTTTAATTAAACAAATAAAACTTTTGCACATTTTAATGAGTTATGCTAAACAGCATCTGATTAAAATGGTAAAACTGAAAATGGTCAAATTAAACAGAATAAAATGAAAAAAAGTGATACTTGAAAAACAAAAAAGAGAGTATAGTGGTGAAGTGTGGACTGTAATTGGGTATCAGGGTGCTTAGCAACAAAAATACCCAATTATACCATTGTGCTATGTAATTGCACTGGTTTTAACACACACACGTACACACACACACTTAAACAATTCATTCAGTGCCAAGCTACAGTGTTGTTTTTGTCCTCTCAGTTGGAAGTTCAATACCACAGCATAAAGCGGTTAATGAGGAGCACTTATGAGCACTTAACAAACGCTTTATACAGTCAGGATAGATATATTAACCCTTTACTGTACTAATTAATGCTGTTAAAACACTTAAACCCTAATAAAAACATCAGTAATTTGACACTGGCCCCATTTCACAGCAATTCCAATCTCTTTGTACAGCCAAGCTTTCCACTTAAATTTGGATCACGGCCAGTGATCTGGGTAGCATGGTGACATAAATGATAGTTGTGCTACTGGGGCAACTATTCCTAATATCACTACTATTGGGATAGTTGTGGAATAGGTGTACAGACTATCACAGACTGGACTGAATAATTAAGAACTCCAATTGCTTGTTATGATTTGTGAAAGTCTAATTCATTTAACTTAATCTCCAGACCACACAAGGAGGACGGAGGTCCCTGCTGAGTCTGGTTCCTCTCAAGGTTTCTTCCTATAAGTTAAGGGAGTTTTTCCTTGCCTTTGTCACTCTTGGTTTGCTCAAGAGGATTTTTTTGGTGTGTCGGTCCTGGATTCTGTAAAGTTGCTTTGAGACAGTGTCTATTGTAAAAAGTGCTATACAAATAAATTCGACTTGACTTGAATCTTTTTAGAAGAGTGTTTGTAAGGTTGGGGACGGATGTAAGACGAGAAAGCCTGGCTCATAATTGGCATACCAGTGTCTCCCAAAGGTGGGTTAAGGTCAGGGCTCTGTGCTCTCTGTGCGTCAAACCATGTCTTTACAGGTCTCACTTTGTACACAAAGGCACAGTCATGCTGGGAAAAGAAAGAACCTTTCCTCAACTGGGAATGGGTGTCCGCATACTTTTGGCAGTGAATTAGACTTGTCACTTATAAGTGTACGTAAACTTTTTGACTCCAAGTGTGGGAGCATCAAAGCAGTTCCTTCCAGGCGAAGATAAACTTTATTTTAGTCAGTTCGGTGTGACTGAGGTAAACAAATGCACCTGAATAGTGACAGCCAGCGTCGCCTCACTGAGTCTCATAACTGCGCTAATTAGAAAAGAATCTGAGAAGTTCATCCGAGCTGTCTGTCACGCCCGTTTAATCTCTAATACAAACTGATATTTGGAACAGAAGAACGTTTCGGATCCGTTTCTGTTCTGCCACAGTGAAGGTGCTCCGGGAAACTGCAGATGTCTTCAAGTAAAATGAGGTGAGGGTTTTTTGAAACATGCACTTTGTTGACAGATGAACACAAATGAGATTTTAATTACACAGAACAACGTAAAGAAATATTTGTAGTGTTCATCTCAAGTCAGCTGATTATTGTTAATAAGCTAAGACATGTTTGTTCAGTCTGATTTACTGGGGGAGGGGAGTTGGATCTACCGTGCTGGTTGTGTGCTAGTTTAGCATCATATAAACTGTGTATTTACATTAGAAATATATTTTTTATTTAAATTAGAATTAGAAATTTGATCTATTTTATTTTATTTATGTTTCTTTATGTTTTCTTAATTTATGGTGTTTTTATTCTCTCCTTAATGTCTTACTTTTTAATTGTTTGATAGATTTTGTTGATTTATGTTTTATTTATTACTATTGTTTGTTTGTTTATTAGGATTTTAACATCATGTTTTACACTTTGGTTACATTCATGACAGGAACGATAGTTACTTATTACACAAGATTTATCAGTTTGAATCGAACACATTCATGGACAATGTTGTATCTCCAATTTACCTCACCTGCATGTCTTTGGACTGTGGGAGGAAACCGGAGCTCCCGGAAGAAAACCCACACAGACACAGGGAAAACATACAAAAGCTACACAGAAAGGACCCAGACCACCCCAACCGGGGATCGAACCCAGTACCTTCTTGCTGTGAGGCGACAGTGGTACCCACTTAGCCACCGTACCGCCTGTTACTATTGTTTATTCACAATTTGTTTATAATTCTTTTTTTTATATAATTTCTTTGGTTTGTTTGTACTTGGTATTTTTTCTCTTACTTAGTCACTTATTTTGTTTGTGTTTTTACCCACATTCTTGTGATCTTCCTCTAGCTGCACTGGTTTTGTTCCTGGTAGGTCAGATTTCTCTAGCATTCCAAAAGCATTCCAGTAGATGGACTGGCTGCTTTATGTTGCCCTTTGATGTAAGTGAGCAGGTTTGTGATGCCTGGTGATGAACTGTCACCATGTTTAGGATGTACGGGCTAAGTGATCCTGGTTTGGATTTGAATGAATGAATGAATGTATAAATGAATGAATTAATTAATTAATTAATTATTGCATGCATGTATGAATGAATGAATGAATGAATGTATAAATGAATAAATGAATGAATGTATGAATGAATGAATGAATGAATGAGAATGTATGAATGAATTAATTAATTAATGCATGCATGTATGAATGAATGCATGCATGAATGAATGAATGTATAAATGAATGAATGAATGTATGAATGAATGAATGTATAAATGAATGTATGAATGAATGTATAAATGAATGAATGTATGAATGAATGAATGAATGAATGAGAATGTATGAATGAATGAATGAATTAATGCATGCATGTATGAATGAATGAATGAATGAATGTATAAATGAATGAATGAATGTATAAATAAATGAATGAATGAATGAATGTATGAATGAATGAATGAATGAATGAGAATGTATGAATGAATGAATGAATGAGAATATGAATGAATGAATGAATTAATGCATGCATGTATGAATGAATGAATGAATGTATAAATGAATGAATGAATGAATGTATAAATGAATGAATGAATGAGAATGAATGAATGAATTAATGCATGCATGTATGAATGAATGCATGTATGAATGAATGAATGTATAAAAAAATGAATGAATGAATGAATGTATGAATGAATGAATGAATGAATGAATGAATGTATGAATGAATGAATGAATGTATGAATGAATGAATGAATGTATAAATGAATGAATGAATGAATGTATAAATGAATGAATGTATGAATGAATGAATGAATGTATAAATGAATGAATGAATGTATGAATGAATGAATGTATAAATGAATGAATGTATGAATGAATGAATGAATTAATGAATGAATGTATAAATGAATGAATGAATGTACGAATGAATGAATGAATGAATGAATGTATGAATGAATGAATGAATGAATGAGAATGAATGAATGAATTAATGCATGCATGTATGAATGAATGCATGTATGAATGAATGAATGTATAAATAAATGAATGAATGAATGAATGTATGAATGAATGAATGAATGTATTAATGAATGAATGAATGAATGTATAAATGAATGAATGAATGTATGAATGAATGAATGAATGTATGAATGAATGAATGAATGAGAATGAATGAATGAATTAATGCATGCATGTATGAATGAATGCATGTATGAATGAATGAATGTATAAATAAATGAATGAATGAATGAATGTATGAATGAATGAATGAATGTATTAATGAATGAATGAATGAATGTATGAATGAATGAATGAATGTATGAATGAATGAATGAATGTATAAATGAATGAATGAATGAATGTATAAATGAATGAATGTATGAATGAATGAATGAATGTATAAATGAATGAATGAATGTATGAATGAATGAATGTATAAATGAATGAATGTATGAATGAATGAATGAATTAATGAATGAATGTATAAATGAATGAATGAATGTATGAATGAATGAATGAATGAATGAATGTATAAATGAATGAATGAATGTATGAATGAATGCAGGCATGTATGCATGTATGAATGAATGAATGTATGAATGAATAAATGAATGAATGCATGTATGAATGAATGAATTAATTAATGAATGCATGCACGTATGAATAAATGAATGAATGTATGAATGAATTAATTAATTAATTAATTAATATATGAATGAATTAATGGAAAATACAGCAGACGGTAAGAGGTTTATGTATTGCAGTACAGACTGGTGCAGAAAACGTTTAAAATAAAAGAGTAAATGCTTTAAAAATAAAAAGTGTCTCAGTAATCAGCACAGCAGAGGTTTATTAAGGCTCTTAGGTTAAATATGTTTGACACTTTGTCTCCCTCACGTGGCGTTACATGAAGTCAAATCATCATAAAATCGATTAATCACTCAAATCTCTTGCCCCATGTTCTGTCCTTTCAGATTAGACCCAGTCTCAATGAATTTAGCTGTAGTTGATGGCATGATGAAGCAACAAAATCCATTCCTCTATAGCAAACACTTTATGTGTTGAAGGTTACTTAGGGAACAGTGGACTAGACCAGTTTTAAGGTCTGGCCACAAATGAATGATTGACCAGGTTGTGATGGGGATTCTGACTGGACCCCTAACAGTCATCAATTCTTTTCAAGTCACTTCAGTGTGTAAACTTCAGTGTGCTTAAGCAGGTTTTCTATCCATGATTTCTTACTGCCGTCCAGCATTTATCTTCCTTTCCTATAATTGGAGTTATATAACGTTTGGGAGAAAGAACATGGCTAAAACTCCTCCCGACTTCTAATTGACTGCCTTTAAATATATTACCTGTCATTCCCTTTCCTCCTTGATGGATCCTCAACCACACCTCCTTCCCATGTCCTTCACAACTTTTCACGTTCTTGTTTTTCCCCTTACTGTCTGACATAATCACTTCTTATCCCCTATAGTTCAATAAATCAAGAGGAAAAGTTCCTTTTTAGTTTAATCAGACTACAAGGATATTAGTAGAACAATGCAGTGACAATTGGGGGGGGGGGGGGGGTCAACTTTATATACGTATGTTAATATAAGTAGCTGTTTAACTTTTTTAATACACATTATTGCTTTCTGAGTTTCTGAATTAGATTGTGTCAACTGCATATAGATAAATGTTAACTCTAACTTACTCTAACTTATTGTTGACTCAAACTCGAAGTGTAAATGTTAACTCTATTTTTTACCTCTAAGGTTTTGCCTCTAGCTAGTCTCTAACTGTTATTTTTACCTCATTTTGGGGAGTTCAAGTATTAATTTAGAAGGTCAGTCTCCCCCAATCTCCCATGTAACACGAACCCTGGAGGAAATGTTATTAAAGGAACTGTATCACAGACTGGCAGAAGGTCGTAATTGGATTTTAGAAATCAACACGCATCGAGGACGTCACCAAATCTGCAAGAGAGTTTTAACAGGGATTAATTGGTCTATAAACAACGGTCAGCATTAAAAAACACAGCGACTGCAGCCTAAAGCTGTTTCCAAATGGCAGGTTTTATAGCTCCAACTCACGCTGAGTGGTTCAGAACAGATTCCACATGAGGCAGGAATCAACAGAGACTTACTTCTACACAAAATCTGTGCAACAGGACTGTAGATGGTGAGCTGTGATGGAGGGTGTTGGGTTCTTTTGGTTAAAGTGTGTTCCATTTAACGTCTACATTATATGGCCAAAAGAATGTGGCCACCTCCTAATTATGGTGGTGGTAGGTTAGGGGTTAAGGTATGAGTAATTAGAAGGTCACTGATTCAAGTCACATCATTGCCAGGTTGACACTGTTGGACCCCTGAGCAAGACTTTGAATTGATTAGTTTGTAAGCCACTTTGAATAAAAGTGCTTGCTTAATGCCATTACATTACTATCAGGCTTCATTTCATTTATTTTGATCAACTGATTTTTCCTGCTCAGGGTTGTAGTGAGTTGTAAACACCTCAGCCAGACAGCAGAGGTCGCAAATGTACAGCAGGAATAAAGCCCGGTTGATGTCCCTCTACCATGCACAGCCAATTTTGTCTGTTATGATGGTTTGACAGCACCACAAGTGATTCGTGGAGTAATGCATTAGAAAGCTGTCACGCCTTTTTGTGGATTAAATTTACCACTGCTATAAAATGAAAATAAATAAATAAGTCAGCACCGTAAAGCTCAGATGGACAAGTGGATAGAGTAGCAAACAGTGTAACCCATAGTCCAGCAACTTCTAATCCAAAGGGGGTGTTGTTTGTTTGGGAGTTTGTTTTTGATTGTTTTTTTGTGGTTGTTGGATCATATCCAGCCATATGGACATACCATTGCACCACCTCACCACAGGATGGTCGCATACTATCACCCGTTCCCTCCGACATGTGCATAATCAAGTCGGCCACTTCTTTGTCACTGGGCAGTGGCTAGAACCCACAAAGAACCTCCATGAGCACAGAGTCCTATCACTCAGCAGGTGCCTCAGCTGTCAAGCAGCCACTTTTGGTCCTTTGAGCAGGACCCTTAACCCGCTTGGCTTCAGGGGGGCCGTACAATGGCTGACCCTGCACTCTGACCCCAGCTTCCAAAGAAAATGATATGTGGAAAATGTATTTCATTGTACTGTACACGTGTATGTGGCGTTCCATCTGCCTCATTTTATTATCATGTGTCTAATGCAGGGCAGCACACACATTCACTCACTCACACCTAAGAGACCAGTTTGCCAATTCGCCTTCTGCATGGTCAGCAGTGAGAGGAAACCAGAGCAGACAGGGAGACGGTACAGCCGGGGAACAATGAGTCGCTCCCTGATAGTGAAAGTGCAATTGTCATTATGAAATGAGCCACCAGGGGGCTGTACACACATCAGGCACAATTCACTTCTGTTTCTGGAGAATGATTTCACACACACACACACACACACACACACACACACACGGGGAGAGAGAGAGAGAGAGAGAGAGAGAGAGAGAGAGAGAACAGAAAACAATGTGTAGTGTTCTGAAATGACTTTGTCTCGCAGCGTCTTTTGGGAACGCCACACACACACACACAAAGACAAAGTGTTTCTGTGTATGTTCCACAAGAGACCATGTTTAAGGAACATGGTAAATGTGACTGATGGAAATCTTAGTTCAAACCCACACACAAAGATTAGAAAGACAAAGAGGTGTGTGTGTGTGTGTGACAGAGAGAGCGAGAGAGAGAGAGAGAGAGAGCGAGAGAGAGAGAGAGAGAGAGAGAGAGAGAGAGAGAGCTCAGATCTACATCACAGGAATATTCGCTATATTTTTTAAATGACTTTGCCTTGCAGGGTCTCTTAGGGACACGGGCACACACACACACACATCAGCAATTCAATCCCTGTTAGTGATGCAATACAATTCTCAGTATCAGATTGTAACATCTCTAATCCTCATGGATCAAATAAGCTTTTGAAGAAACACAGTGAATTTTCACTGGCGGCTGCAGGTGTCACTTCATGCTCTCACCAGGAATGTGAAAGTGTAACTCACCCCTGTCTGACTGACGTGGTCATTGCACATCCATCATCTTAATTAATTCCAAATTATCTAACATATTTGATATTTATTGGCACTTGGTCTCAGTTCTCCGTGGAGCTTGGGTGCTCGTTTCAATGGGGATCCATGCTGGTCCTCAACATGTGTGTGAGAAACTGTGACTGAATTACACAAAGATTCATGGTCTGTGCTGGTCGAGATCCAGTAAGTGGACAGAGTGGCATCTGCACAAACACTAACAACACACACCAGGAAGCCCTTTTGGAGTAGAGGTGTTGGCTTGTGCTACCCAGAGGACAAACGCAGAAGCAGTCAGTAGCATTCCCTTTGGAAACTCAGATATACATAGTATTATACATTTTTTTACTTTATTACTGACTTGAACGTTATAAACAAACAGGCCAAATCATATGTGTATCTCATCTGGTAGGCTAACTCAAAATCTGTAGACATCAGCTTGTAGAACATTTAGCCCCAGAACAAAAATCTATAATAATCAGAAATGAATCCTTGTAGATTTAGTAAGGAAATGTACAGCCAGGTAATTTAGGATCAGGAACTGAAGCTGTAGAACTAATGTCCAGAATTCTATCATACATTCTAAAACCAGACAGAAAAACCTGAAACCCAGGCATTTAGGCCCAGGAATTAAAACCACGTACCTAAGACCATACATAACACTGCATAAACAGGACCTAAGCACCAGGGCCTGGACTTTAGGGACAAGATCGGTCATATAGGGCCAGAAAAGCCAAGAATTTAACTTTGAAATTTCAGTCCAGAGATTTGAAACCAAGACAACTGAAATTAGCAGTGTAAACACAGAAAACCAAACCAAGGATCCACATCAATTTTAAGCAGAGGACTTTAAAACCAAAAAGATTACTCCAGGAATATAAACGCACCAACATCAGCCCTTAAAGTGAAACCCTAAGCATTAAAACATATTAAATTAAACCCTAAACTATCTAATTTGCACTGTCGCCTCACAGCAAAAAGGTCCTGGGTTTGATCCCCAGGTGGCGTGGTCTGGGTCCTTTCTGTGTGGAGTTTGCATGTTCTCCCCATGTCTGTGTGGGTTTCCTCCCACAGTCCAAGGACGTGCAAGTGAGGTGAACTGGAGATACAAAATTGTAAATAAAACAGAGGGGGAATCCAGTACTAGGGATATTAATGATTAAGGCCCCAACTTTTTCACAGCCGTGAAGTGAATCATTTCCCAAGAAATATGCAATTTGCTGTGAAAGGTGTTTGTGTTTAGCAATTTAACATTTTTCATTAATGTAGCATTGAAGTGCCTCACGTTTATTGGTTAACCTGCACTATGAGGCAGTCCTAGCAATCCTACAGCAATTCAGTTAGCAATCAGTTAGTCAAAATGCGCAAGATGTCGAAATGTAAAGTAGCTAAAAACACGTCTCGGGTCACTGAGTTTGGAACACTACCGACCAATTCTGTGGACGCAGGGGGGGGGGGGGTGAAAACAGCAGAGTATCAGAGTATTTTTGAGACCATCTTTGGATTTACAGTCAACTATTAAGGTAGGCTATGCTGTGTATTAAAGCTTCCATTTATTCTAGCATTCAATTTATGAGTGTAATTTAATGAAACAGTCCATGAAATTAAGCACATTTTCCCAAGAATTTAGTAAGACCCTATTAATGATGAACCAATTAACGAACCAACTACCAGAGAACCCACAAACAAGCAAATGTGCAAGACATAAACATGCAAACACACACACCAACACACAAATAAGTGATCACACACAAGCAAACACACAAACACAACCAAGCAAACACACACACACGGTTGTACAGGTTATATTTTTATTGTGTAGGAGGCAATAGAACATCGGTGGCTCATTTCAGCCGAGCTACAAAACGGAGGATGAGCTTCTCTTCATTACAAAGTGACAAAGATAAAACAGATTCACAACATCAGTACTCACAGAACGGGGGAAACAGCTCCGGGGCTCAGAGGAAATGACATCAGGTCTAATATTCTACACCTACATACGTTTGAACACTTTCTTTTCAACATGGTACAGGGAATGAATTAGGCTAAATGAACCATCATATCAGGATTGGAACTGTTTCCTTCAAACATCACAAAATACATTTTTATCTTAATATCCCAAAGAAGCGAGACTTGCCAGTATACATGTCATCTAAAATCTAAAGCTAGAAAAAGAAACAATCGACACCGGTGGTAGCGTTCAGCTGGGCGGGGTCTGCTGTGCCCCCAGTCCATGTTGGGTAAAAGAAACCAGGGCAGGTTCCAGGGGACAAATACACACGAGTCTGTATTGTAAAGGTTATAAAGATCTGCTGCACATTGTTAAGTTGTGTCTCCTGGATCAAGAGCTCCTGCTGGACAATCGAGTGGGTAAAGAGGGTCTGGGGCAAGGGGGGGATTTGGGGTGAGCAGAGGGGAGATATTAAGGTAGGTGGGAGGTGAAGAAGGAGTGCCGCGTCTATGTGGCGTATCTCTTGGTCCACTGTCGAGCTATCCTGTCATGTTCAGCTCTGTTGGTCAGATACTGAGTGGCTATGCTCCCCACCAGAGGATCCGCTAAAGAAAAGAGAAAGAGACGGAGTGAAAATGAGTTTCATACACATGATTTTATGCAAAAGTTTGTACACCCCTGATCACCCACACTGGGCTCATTTTCGAAGTGGAAAGAAGATAACACATTCTTTATAGAGAACAAAACTGCACATTTTAATGCTTAGTTCTGGTTTATCTGCTGACTTCAACATGCAAAAAAAATCATTTGCTTTTATTTTTCCCCCAAAACAAAACATACAGACAAAGGTTTAAGTTTTTCAATACCACCTACTGCTTAGAGATGTATTAAATTATTAATTTGTGTTAATAATTTGTGTTAATTCTCATCAAATGTGATTTATATATTTGTCTTGATGCTCCATTATTATTCTTTTTTACTTTTCTCAATTGAATTAAATGGGACCCCCCTCTAAGCTTACTGAGAACCACTGTGCTATAGCATGTGACCCCCAGCAAATGTGTCATACAACCAACAGAGATTGCCAGAGTGCTCAGGGGGCGGCACGGTGGCTAAGTGGGTAGCACTGTCGCCTCACAGCAAGAAGGTCCTGGGTTCAATCTACAGGTGGGGCGGTCCGGGTCCTTTCTGTGTGGAGTTTTCCTTGTGTCTGCAGGTGCTCCGGTTTCCTCCCACAGTCCAAAGACATTGGAGACACTAAATTGTCCATGACTGTGTTCGATATAAACTTGTGAACTGATGAATATTGTGTAATGAGTAACTACTGTTCCTGTCATGAATGTAACCAAAGTGTAAAACATGACGTTAAAATCCTAATAGACAATAAACAAACAAACCAGAGTGCTCAGGGGAATTGAACATATCCAAATTGGGACAATGTCTGTGTGTGTGTGTGTGTGTACACATATAATCCACATCAACTGACCTAAATCTAACTTTATTATGAAAGATCTAAATGATCAATTAAAGATCAGTTGGTTTTGAATCCAGTCTCAGAGCACTATAATAACATTTTCTGTAGTCATGAGTTCAAACACAAAGCAGCTGTGTGATGTTTCTGTTCACTCTCACTCACACACACACACACACACACACACAGCGAGCAGCTGGAGGCCTCTCAGAGAAGAACACCATGTGGCCTGAGCTGCAGATCTGAAACTGGAGCCTGCAGGCCAAACACACATTCAGTTTCTGTCGAGTGTTTTTAGTTACTGATCAGTGTTGAGGCAGCACCCAAAATTAGATCCTACAGATCCTACAAAAAAAGAGAGAAAATAATACACTTCCTCACACCGCCTCAGTCTGGTCTACATGTTTATTAGATTGAGGATGATAATCAGGGCAGATGGAAGGTTTTTATTTATCATATCTACAGATGCACGTGTACAGTACAATGAAAAAATTTTTGCACGTATCTCAGCTTGTTTGGAACCTGAGGTCAGAGTGCCGAGAAGGTTAAGGGCCCCAACAGTGGTTTCATGGCAGAGCTGATTTAATACCATGACCTTCTAAGTTCAGGGGTGTCAAACTCATTTTCACCGAGAGCCACATCAGCCCTTGGTAATAATATTAAAGCAATTCAATATAAATGCACATGGTTTTTGGAATGGGACGTCCAGCAGGCTCATGATCAGGTGTCCCAACACCCCGTGACATGTCAGAATTGTGAGTGACAAAAGTTATGTGTGTGGTGTTGAACTCACCGGGGTTACAGTCTGTCAGCAGTGAGCAGATAGACAGCAGGACCTTGGAGATGGTGAGCGCTGGACTCCAGTTATCCTTCAGGATGTCCAGACAGATCACGCCCTGACTGTTAATGTTGCAGTGGTAGATCCGCGTACGGAACGTAACCTGGGAAATCATGAGGAGACGAATGAGCCACGAAACACCACCATTTATTATAAATCACCAATATTCTTCACGAAACACCACCATTTGGTATAAATGACAAATAGTTATATAATAGTTATATAACAGTTTAATAAAAGCTCAGGTAATAAATGCTGATGTGAGAAATGTAATATTAGCACAGGCTCACGCTGAGCTGTTAGCTTATAAATCATCGTGTGTGGTGCTGATTGCTGAGCTAAAGGTTAAACTCTCATTACTGACACTCTCACTGAAACTCACTGAGATGTGAAACCGTTACAACTGATACGAGTGCTTAAACCAACCCTTTATCCTCCTACACCAACCCTAATCACAGGCTGAACATTAAAGAAAAGGAATTACAGAGGAAGTGTAGGGGTGTAGCGACACTCACATTTTATTTGATGTGTTCCCATTTCAATACAGATGTAAAAATGCCAGTGTATAAAAGTCTGTAGTTAATCAGCTTTCTCTCACACCAGAAATAAAACAGATTTAAACCCATTAAAAAGAACTATTGACATCCTACATTCAAGAGCTTTGTTTTTAATACTAGTGGGATTCACAGCTGGAATCTTAAAGCATTGTTCAAGCCAGAATTCTCTGTAGATCCTACACGTTCATGGGTCCCATCTTATGGACTCTCCACTTCAGTTGGAGCTTACACCACAGCTTTAATAAGTGGTTTAGGTCAAAATTACTCGAACATTCATGGGATTAGCCTAGTTCTTATCTCATCCAAAACATTTGAAATCATCATTGACCTTTTAAAAGATCCAACCACAACCTAGAGATTTAATTTCTTGGCAGATGCAGCCAGATTTCCATTTCAAGACTTCTGGTAGTTCATGATGCCATGTACACAAACTTCCCAGAGCAAATGAAGGAAAAATACCAAACCCCAATACCACGACCAATACATCCAAAACACATGTGAGTACTAGTACCAATGCCTTGTTTTTAATCCTCTTATTAGTCATTCAGACCTACTCAACAATGCAAAAAAATATCAGGTCTGTAAACGTTTACTTTTGGAGGTTTGAAGGGGTAATCTGAGGAGAAAGTGATATCCAGGAAGAAAACTCCACCCTCGTAAACAGAGCCAGGCGGACCTAGGATGGTGGACCTCCACTCGTAGATGTTGTCTCCTTTAGGTCCAGCACTGTAACACACAAACACACAACCAGATCAAGGTTAGGTATTATTTACTATATTTACATTAATCAGACGACCTGCTAGGACTCTTAAATCTGCAGAGCAATGGCTGGTTGGTAACAATGGTGCATGTGAGGGTCAGAGATCTATAAAATGTAGGACTGATGGTAGTTTGTCATAGTTTGTGTGTTAAGTGCTAAAGATCGAATCAGCAAAAAGACCTGCCAATCCAGTCGTATCCCATAACTGAATTTATATTTCCACTGCTGCTGCAGACCTCCACTCCTGAGAAAAGCAGCACTGACCACTTCTTTTCACCTGAATTGGTCAGTCCAAACTGCCCCAAGGTGTTTGTATATGAATGGATGGGTGTGTGAGGGTCAGCGCTGACTTGGCACCCTGTCCATGAAGTGTTTTTGTTTCTGCTCTGCAATTCTGGTGATATTCTATAATAGGTAAGGGCGACACGGTGGCTTGGTGGGTAGCACTGTTGCCTCACAGCAAGAAGGTCCTGGGTTCGATGCCCAGGTGGAGCAGTCGGGGTCCTTTCTGTGTGAAGTTTGCCGGGGTTTCCTCTGGGAGCTCCGGTTTCCTCCCACAGTCCAAAGACACGCAAGTGAGGTGAATTAGAGATACAAAATTGTCCATGACTGTGTTTGACACTGAAGAACTGATGAATCTTGTGTAACCAGTATCTATACTATATATGATTTATACATGCTGAGATGTAATGGTTCTCTAAACCATCCCAGTAGCTCAGTAGCTAGACTGGAACTGGTTTGGCTGGCTGGTGTAGCTGAGAGCCCAAAATATGATGATGACTTCAACTTTACTCAATCAGAGCTACTGCTGTCCTCATGGCTTTATTCTTCTCTACACAGCAGTCTGGTCTGATTACACACACACACACGCACACACACACACACACACACACAGCATGTACACAGCTGGTGGGCGCTCTGGGCGCCTCTTTGAATGATTGCAGCCCTACAGACATGAGGCACAAGAGGAGGAAAAAAAACAATTTCAGAGGAGAGAATGTGCATCAGTAAATACGGAGCCAGAGGAATAAATCTAACACCAGAAGAGTCGCTGCTGTTCCAGCTGTACAGATCACACAGAGGTCACTCTGTTTTAACACCACACCAATAACGTGGGTCAAACGCTATGGTCATGTGTGTTTCCACTGGGAAGTCCAGCAAACCATCCTGCACCCACACAAACCCAGCCTTCCTACTCAAAACATGACTGACCGTTACTGCTAGGTAATAAAAACAGTATGATAACCAAATCCATTTCATTTCATTTTTAATCAGTGGCTTTATCCTGGTCAGGGTTGTGGTGGATCTGGTCACATTGAGAAACACTGTGCGCAAGGCAGGAACACCCTGGACAAGGTGAAGATCCATCAAAGGCTTGAGCCACACCTCTCCCGTCAGACATAGCAAATCATGTCTGTGCAATTGCTCAGTTGACCGATAGCACAGTTGACTTTTGAACCCAGATCTCAGTGGTGGTAAGAAAGCGTAATAAGACAGCTGTGCCACACAAACGCCTTATTAATAAAATTATCTAAAAAAACTGTACAGGTTTTACAGGTTTACACACACACACACTTGGTGCAGTTTTTAATAGCTCTTATTGGCCTGACTGCACATCTTTGGACTTGAGGGAGGTAACTGGAGCACCAGGAGGAAACCCACATGAACACTGGGAGAACATGCAAACCACACAGAAAAGACCCATGCCGCCTGACTGGGGAATCAAACCCAGGCCCTTCATTCTGTGAGGCAACAGTGCTACCCACTGTGCCCCCGTGCCACCCTTGATGATTTTCTCTGACTGCTCTTTTTCTATGCCTGAATAACCGGAGCGCTCAGGTGTCGCAGTAGTGTTTTATGCTAGCCTACCAACACTGAGGTCCGAGTTCAAACCTCAATGCCGCTACAGGATGGTTAGAATGGTTTTATGAAGTACATGTGTATAAACCTCTAGCGTTTAGGATAAAGCTCGCTATAAACCTCAGCAGTAACATAAATCCGGTAAAAACCCTCCCGGTAAAGCTGTTGCTGAAAAAGATGCCAATTACACAATCCTGCAACAGGCAATGAAACAACCCAGCAAGAAATGTAGAAGCAGGCTGTGATAAAAATGCCTGGCTGGCTCTGGGCGTGTGCAGGATATTTATTTAGGATAAACCCCTCAGGTGTTCCAGCCCCAGCTGGGAAAGCCGAGGATCCAAACTGCTTTTATGATGCAATTATGCCTGATGCCCTGCCTGTGTGTGTGTGTGTGTGTGTGTGTGTGTGTGTGTGTGTTTAAGTGGTGAATTTTTGGCCAGATTCCAGCTGTAGAACAGGTCTGACCTCTCGGAAGCCGAAAAGTGGCGAGTGAGGCTGCAGCAGTGAATGAATGAATATGAGCACGCTGTGTAATACAGAACAGACCTCAGGGTTCAAACAGCACAAGTTTAATAAGCTTCAAATGCACTTAGTCTTCACACACACACACCCCGAGCTTTAATAGCTGTGTTAAGTCATATTAAGTGGTGTGAAAATCACTGGGATGCACCAATACCATTATTTCTCTTTTTCAAACCAATGTGATATCTGAACATAAAAACACTTCCTGGCCGAAAGTATGTAAACACTGGATCTTGATGGACTAACATACAAGCTTTACCCTTGGGTGGGTCATTTTTACATTTACATTTTCAGCATTTAGCAGACGCTCTTATCCAAAGCGACTTACAGAAACAGTAAACAGTAAACATTTCCTACTCTAGTTTAAGTAGACAACAGTCCAAGGCTACAAATGTGCTAAAACTTGTTTAATAAACAACTAAGAGCGTTAGTTCTCAGCTTAAGTGCTTAGTAAAGAGGTGATGAAGGTTTTTAATCGTCTTTTGAAGACAGTGAGACTCGGATGTTCAGACAGACAGGGGAAGCTCGTTCCACCACTTGAGTGCAAGTACAGAAAAGAGCCTTGATGCTCGTCTTCCCCGAGGTCTGGGTGGAGGATCAAGATGTGCGAGACTAGTGGCTCAGAGGTTGCCTGGCACAGAGTGGGGTGTGATGAGTTCTCTAAGGTAACTTGGGGCTGGTCCATTTTTGGCTTTGTAGGCAAGCATCAGTGTTTTAAACCGAATGCGTGCAGCTACAGGATGCCAGTGAAGAGAACGCAGCAGTGATCATGGAGAAAGGTCGCAGCAGGGTACCTCCAACCACACCTCTTCTTTAATCAAAACCAGCGTCTGATTAGGGCACACTGCTCAAAAAACCTCAGCCTCCCAAATACCCTTCTGGTAAATAAAACTGACGATCTAAAGTGAGGGGATCGGAGAAAATTCAGAACAGCCTGAGAGTCTCGGGAACCAAATCCTAAATGGTACTGATCAGACTCAGGTAAATCCTTCTGAATACAACAGCCTCTAGCTGCCATTATGCTTAAAAACGTGTCTGGATGTCACAAAAAACTAACAAAAACAAGGTCTACCATACATCAAAAGCTATGTGTACATGCCTTTGTATAGAGTCAAGCAAGCTAGGGCTCAGTTGCTCAAACATGAAACTTGAATAAACCACAGAGACTTCATTCTGACTTCAAACCCAAAGAGTACTTTTGGTTTTGGGATGAATTGGAATGCCAATTGCAAGCCAGCAAACATCAGTGCCTGACCTCACTAATGCTCTTTCAACTTAATGGACAATCATTTCTACAAAAACACTCCAGCTTTTCAAGCTTTTTAGTAAAGTAGAAATTGTTACAGCTGCCAGTGGGCTTTATTATTATCATTGCCCATGATTCTGAAGTGGGATGTCATGGTCGGGTGTCCAGATACTTTTGACCACATAGTAATACTATACCCTGATTGGATTAGGCTTACCAGGACTACTAGGGGGACTGATTTTAGTCTTGTCATACCCCTGAGTGCCCACAAGCAAGGCAGGAACACCCTGGACAGGGCGCCAGTCCATCACAGAGCTCCAACCATCCGCCCCCAATCAGATACAGTCAATCATGTCAGTGTAGACACCCGGTCTTACATTTCCCGCCCTCCCCTCGCTCTCTCTCAAAACTGACAGTTCAGTTACTCGCAAACCCTCCAAAAATCGTTCATGACATCACGCCTGCCAAAATCTGTTGACCTCAAGTATAAATACACACAGTGTGAGCTGCAAATAAACAGAGGTCATGTGATCTGCTTCTGAAGCCAGCGGAGTGTTGTATTATACACTTAACCTCAAACCAGCCATCTCTCCCTTTTACACACGCTCACACACTCTCTCTCTTTCTCTCTCTCTCTCACACACAAACACACACACACACACACACACACATTCATACAGTCAGATCAATAAGAAAGAGAGAGAATAAGGTTTTACTCACTATGTAATTATGCTGACGATGTATAAGCTGTAATCTACACACCGACCATGAAACATTCATGGCAGTTTTAAAGCTTAGTGTCAAACGCTACGCAACTTATCAGTCAATAAAGAACCTCTATTAAAAATAACACGCACACAGACACACACACACACTCACACTACTGGAACAGTCAAGCTAATAAACCTTTAAATTAAATTAACACAGAAATTCGTTCATTTATTCATTGTCTATTTTACCATGGCTTTACCCTGGTCAGGATTACGGTGGGTCTGAGTCATTGGGCAAAAGGCAGAAAACACCCCAGACAGGTCGCCAGTCCATCACAAGCCAGACAGTTCAGTCGGCCTGACTGCACGTTTTTGGACTTGTAGGAGAAAACCGGGGCACTCAGAGTAAAAGCACATGGACACAGGGAGAACATGCAAACTCCACAAAGAAATGACCCTGGCTGTCCATCAGGGAAATGCCCTTTTTGCCGTGAGGCGACAGCACTCCCCTGCACCACAGAAGTTCATAAATACAAAAATAAATCAGATAATTGAGGTTTTATGGCATGAAATTTCAACAGTATTATTGCCATGTCAAACCAAGGTTTTACAGACTAGCCATTAGGAGGTGGACTTGTCAGTGCTCTCCCAGTGCCGGTCCCAAGCCCAGATAAGATAAGGAAAGTTGTGTTGGGGATCCAGCATAAAAACTCTGCCAAATCAGATATGCAGAGCAGATCCACTGTGGCGACCCCTAATTTAAATATATGAAAAATACCCAAAAAAAAGCTTCCACAGCAACCTCGGCAAACTTATTTAAAAATTTACAAATTGGAAGCCCAAAACTGTCAATAATGTCACACATCATGCTGCCTCAAACATCAGTGCTAACATTTATTGGAATGTGGACACACAGGAGAACAGGTTTAATGTGCTAGCCCATTTTCACAGTTATCAAAGTTCAAATCTGAGCTGTGCTATCGTGCGCAATGGTAGCTTTAACCTTTAACACTTAATTGCTTGCATTGCAGTTGATTACAATTGTAAGTCACTGTAAGTTATAAGTCACTGTTGATATATTAATTTTTTTGGATTCGAGCATTCGAGACAGGACAGGTAGTTACTGGTTACATAAGGTTCACCAGTTCACAAGTTTGATGTCAAACACAGTCACAGACAATCTTGTATCTCCAATTTACCTCACTTACCCCCAGAGCTCCCGGAGAAGCCACACACCCACGGAGAACATGCAAACTCCACACAGAAAGAACCCAGACCATTCCACCTGGGAATCAAACCCAGGACCTTCTTGCTGTGAAGAAACAGTGCTACCCACCAAACCACCATGCTGCCCCGAGTCACTTTGCATAAGGTGTCTGCTAAATACCATAAATGGAAATGTTCGTCTGGGTGCCTAGACAGACATGGTTGGTTACATCCGTCAGTATGGTTGGTTGAAGGAATTCCTCATTACTGCTGCAACTGTAGCCTCTGCTGATCTGAATAATAATAATAAAAACTATTGGGACACAGGGTTGCTCTTTACTCTCTACAGCTGTGAGAGGTGTTTTATTCCACAGAATAAGATTAATATACGCTGATGGGAAACACACTCTCATCAAACCAAAAGAGACTCTCTTAGTTCAGTCAATACCATCCTGCCCTGATCTGTATTTATATGCATGTACACAGATCTGCACGTTGCATTCAAACACATGCAGAGATACTGTGAGATGTACACACACCACAGATATTCAAATGACAGAATGTCGTAGCTGAAAGCAACAGACCGTGAAATGATGATGAGGAAAAGCAAGTTGATGAAGACTATTCATATATTTATTAGGATTTTAGGGTCATGTTGTACACACTTTGGTTCCTTTCATGACAGGACAGGTAGTTACAGGTTACACAAGATTCATCAGATCAGGTTCAATGACAAACAGTCACGTCTTTGTACTGTAGCAATTGAACCAGAGCTGTTCTATGTATTCAACCGAGGTCATTTGTGTATAAGTTTGTTTGTTGTTTGTTTATTAGGATTTTAACGTCATGTTTTACACTTTGGTCACTCATTACACAAGGTTCATCAGTTCACAAGTTTAATATCAAACACAGTCATTGACAATTTTGTATCTCCAATTTACCTGACTGCACGTCTTTGGACTGTGGGAGGAAACCGGAGCACCCGGAAGAAACCCACACAGACACAGGGAGAACATGCAAACTCCACACAGAAAGGACCTGGACCGCCCCACCTGGGACCTTCTTGCGGGAAGGCGACAGTGCTACCCACTAAGCCACTGTGCTGCCCATTTGTGTATGAGTAACAGCAGTGGGCCAAGAACTGAGCCTTGGGGAACACAATGACATGCATGATGAACCCACAAATACTAATAAACTGCTTTTTATCTGTTTATCAAGATTACTTGAATCAAACAATCAGGCAATTTTTTAAAAATCAGTACAACATTATGTCAGAACTCAGCTGCAGAGTCCAAAAAATAGGTACGCCCAGCAACCCACAGTCAGCCACAACCAGTCATTTATCACCCTAATCGAAGCGGTTGCAGTGCTGTGGTTTGCCCTGAAACCAAACTGATACTCCTGTAACAGTTTATAAAAGGCTTTGTTTTTTTAGGCTGGTGGGCTCAGCAGGTCGGCTACTGCAAACTTTATCCCCAGGCTGTTTCAGACCAAAAACAAAACCAAACTGATGTTATTTATAAGAGGAACATCTAGACGTATAGCCTGTAAGACCCGAATGCCTTTATAAACAAGAATCCAAAATGATGTGGATTTTGACATCCCATTCCAAAAACCCTGAATAATGAGCGCGATCTGCACGGCCACCGAAGGTTCAGCATCAGACTGGCATTGCTAATGAGATTGATCGTCGTCTGGTTTTCATTTCCATCAGACGATTCGATGATAATGTGGTCATTGAGCGTAAAAATAAAGAATAAAACAGGACATGATGAACACCGCGCCCGCTCGCTCGCTCCCTCTCCAGCTATTTATTTTTAATGCCAGTCTGGCTTCCACGCCATGCTTTCCATTATGACCATGCTTTTCTTTCACCTCCGCGCTATACAGCCTGAATATTAATCAACTGATTACAAGGTGCAATCAAATCTTCCCTGCATAACAGCAGTGTAAAGAGTAACCCCCCCCCCCCCCCCCCCCCCCTCCCAACCACCACCACAACACTACTAATTATCTCTGTTATTGCATATTTGTCACTGTATGTGATGCCATATTTGTTTAATCATCTTGAACCAGTGAGACAGTGGTAGCCTAGTGGGTAGAGCTGTGGGTTGCCAGTTAGAAGGTTGTAGGTTCCAATCTCGAATCTGCAATGTACCCACTGTTGGGCCCCTAAGCAAAGCCCATAACCCTCTGAGCTCCAGGGGTGCGCTCTTACCCTGACTTCCAAAGAGGCCGGGATATGCATCAAAAGAACTTCAGTGTACTGTAAACGTGTTTATGTATATATAATAAAGATATTTAATTTCAACCACTGAAAAGGATCAAACAGCACATTTTACAACAGAATTTTTATTTAGTTTATTATTTTAATCAACCCAAATGCTTCCACATTACCACACTGCTGCACTTTATTCACTGGCTTTAACTAGCTGCCCGTGTTCTATTAACAATGTTTGCCTAATGGCCGCTCAGGTGGCGCAGCGCTAAAAACACACGCTGGAACCAGAGCTGGGATCTCGAATACATCGTATCGAATCTCAGCTCTGCCGACTAAGGCTGAGCGGCCACATGAACAACGATTGGCCTGTTGTTCAGATATGGGCGGGGCTAAGCCGGATGGGGTCTCTCTTCCATGACTGGTGCAATTACGACCTCTGCTGGCTGATTGATGGCGCCTGCACAGAGATGAGAAAAGAGTGCTCTCAGGGTGTGTCTCTCCGTACACAACGCTGAGCTGCACTGCACTGCACTCGTCAAAGTGTAGGTGATAAGATGCGTACGGCATGCTGCACACGTGTCGGAGGGGGCGTGGGTTAGCTTTGTTCTCCTCAATCAGAGCAGGGCTCGGCATTGGTGGAGAGGAAGCATGATGCAATCGGCCAATTGGACGCGCTAAAAGGAAGAGAAAGGGGAGAAAATGCATAAACAAAATAAAATAATAAAAAAAAATGTTTGCCTAAAAAGCCCAACAACTGATCAGCTTTACCTACTTTGGCTTTTCTTGATCTAGCAATTAGAACTCAGGGAAGACAGGCATCAAAACTCTTGTCTGTGCTAGCTCCCAGGTGGTGGAACTTCCCTCGTCTGTTCGTATAAAAAAGGGATGGACTACAGACCATCGCCACCTCTACTGCTGTTCTTCTGCTTCTATTTTCTACTGTCAGAATTTCGGCAGATTCATCTTCTTAGACTGGGGTTCCCACACTTGAATTAGAGTGTTTGCTAAATTGTGTAAATTATAACTGATTTAGAAACATTATCCAACAACCATACCATCCCTGTAAAAAATCTCCCTTATTAAGTGGTTACACCGACTTTAGCAGCAATGTCTGTAACCAAACACATTCTGCTCATCACTTGTGAAGGAATTTTACCTTCAATCTGGTTTTCAGATAAGAGCTGCACATTTTAGATCACAGTACAATATCTCGTCTGGGTTTAGGTCAGGACTTTGACTAGACCACTTCGAATCTCTTGGTTTTCAGGCAGTATGACAGTAAACGTGCTTTGTATTTTTGTCCTGCAGTGTAACCTATGCCTCGGCTCGTCACATTACCACTGCCTTATTTTACTGTTCATATCATTACAATGAAACACACTAAAGAAAAACACAAAAAGAACACTTAAACAAAGATCCAGGTGTCTTAGTTCCTTTAAAAACTGATATATTTTAGTAACTGTTTTTAGTTCTACTGGAATTTTCTCAGCCTGTGGCACAGTGTTTCTGTAGAAACTTTAAGGGTTATTATCTACACAGCCGTGAAAATCAGGACTGGCTGGGTGTAATTTTTTAAGCCGGCCTAATGAATGAATGATGGAACCAAGTGTGTGACTCCATTGACTTTTTTCTGTATACAGAAGTTGGACAACCTTAAATAAATAAAAAAACAGAAGAAGTAGATTTAATAATAAAACTGGAATGCATGCAGCTGCTGGAAGAAAAACAAACATCATACTTCTCAAAGAACTTTGAGTGATTCATCAACACAGTTTATCTTCAGATCTTATCTTCTGTTTTCCTGGCAGTTCACACTGCTTACATTACAAATTTCCCATGATGCCCACATCTGTCTTCTCTTACTTTCCTAAACCTGTGTCATAAACTTGTGAGGAATTTAGGTTTCAAGGTGGATGGAAACAGGCCTTTAATAAAGGAGGTCAAACTCATGAGCCTTTTGGTCAGGGTGGTGGTGCTACCCAGAAACACTGGACACAATGACTGTTTGATGCTGAATCTCATTTCATTACCACACTAGTTCCACTGGCAGCAAAACATAACACTACCACCACCATGCTTCACACTGAGTACACTGTTGCTGGGTTTTCTTGCTTTAACCCAACAAACGTCACTCATGCTTTCAGATGCCGATTTTGGAGCAGGTGCTTCTTTCTTGTACGAAGCCTTCAACTCTGTGGTGATGTAAAGCCGGTTTGATTGTAGTCGCCAGTACTAAATCAGCTTTAATTTATACCAGCTGAACACAGACTCCTGTATAACAGACGACAACGTAGAGCTTTTTAATTGAACACAGGAGACTCTGAAGGAGCCATTCTGCAGAATATAAAGAACACCTCTCCAGGCTGTAAAAGAAAAGCCCACGCACTGCTGTTCTCCGAGATTCCTCCTAAAATTCCAGACGGGTTTTCTTGTGAGGTTTAGAGCAGCAGAAATCGATAGAATGAATAAAACCGCTACAAATAGTGCATTCGTTTTCTCATCGTGCAATCACAGGCTTAACCGGTCATAAATTCACAGCTTTTTACAGCCTGACCAGTAGCTCAAATCAGAGGTTTGTAAGATTCCACTGACTGGCTAAAACAGCTAATAAACCATACGACCTAAAGTATTCAAAACATCCTAACTTCATGCTGTCCCTCTAATCATGTCCACCCTAGTTCCATGTTGCATTCACCTGTTTGTTTAACATAACTCTTTATTTATTAGGATTTTAATGTCATATTTACACACTTTGGTTACATTCATGACAGAACAGGTAGTTCCTGGTTACACAAGATTCATCGGCTCAAGTTTTATTAATGTCAAACACAGTCATGGACAATTTAGTATCTTCAATTCACCTCACTTGTACGTCTTTGGACTGTGGGAGGAAACAGGAGCTCCCGGAGGAAACCCACACAGACACGGAGAGAACATGCAAACTCCACACACAAGGGACCCGGACCGCTCCAACTGGGGATCAAACCCAGGACTTTCTTGCTGTGGGGCGGCAGTGCTACCCACTAAACCACCATGCCCTGTCCCTCTAATGAACTCCTTACTTACCACGTCCACCCTCATCCCTCCTGATGAGAACCGCAGCATCTTTATCTCTTCCAGCTCCCTCTCCGGCCTTTTTGGCAGTGCAACCGCCTCCAAGCCATATAACACAGCAGGATGGGAAAAGCTCTGTCCCTTTCACCTTGTCAGATACCCTTCTATCGAAAATCACTCCTGCCACTCTATGCCACCCACTCCACCCTGTCTGCACTCTCTTCTTACACACTTCTTCAAACCGATGCATCCCGTTGCATTTATTTATTTATCAGGATTTTAACGTTGTGTCTTTGGACTGTGGGAGGGAAACCGGAGCACCCGGAGGAAACCCACGCGGACACGGGGAGAACATGCAAACTCTACAAAAGGGACCCAGACCGCTCCACCTGGGGATCGAATCCAGGACCTTCTTGCTGTGAGGCGACAGTGCTACCCACCAAGCCATTGCACCACCCATCCAACATTTACCATTGTTTAAGTGTTAGTTTAACATTAGGACCTCGCTCAGGTGGTGCAGCGGTAAAGTACGCTAGTGCACCAGAGTTGGGGTTCTGAATGCATCGCATCGAATCTCGACTCTACCTTTCCGACTGGGTTGGGCGGCAGCATGAACAACGATTGACTGTTGTTCAGGGTTAGAGGGTAGAGAGTCGGATCATAGGTCCTCATTACTGGTACAACTGCGGCCCCTGCTGGCTGACTGATAGCGCCTGCACAGGGCTGAGGAATTAATGCTGATGGGGGTGTGACCCTCCGTACACAGCGTCCATTAGTGTATGAACTTGACTCGTGCAGGTGAAAAATGCAGTCTGTACTGATTGCGTACCGGAGGGGGCGCAAGTCAGTTGAGAGGCGTCCTCAGTCAGCAGTGAAGGGTCGAACCAGTATAGAGGACACAATCAGGGTAATTGGACACGACTAGAATAGGGGAGAAAAATTGGGGGAAAAAGTGGGGGAAAAAAACAAACAAACATTAGGACCTCAAATGTCCCTACACTGTGAATGCATACCAGCCCAGACTGTTCCTAAGGATCCAAAACTCACACAATGTCCACTGTAAGTCAGTATTCTCGCAAGTCCAGTCATCGTCTCTACAAGATCTACAAGATCTCTACAAGCCGTCTATGAACAGAGCTGAAACCAACTCAGGCTAGGTCTACAAACCTACTCAAATAGCTCCTGTTTAACACCAGCGAGCCAAGTCTTCAAACTGAGATTAGCGTCTGGAGGAACATCAGCAGGGACCCAAATGAAAACACAGCAGAACTATACACAGCAGCTCTTCTTTCACACTCAGTACAGTCAGAAACCCCAGACGGTGAAGATAAACCGGTGAGGAGTCTCTCGGCTCCAGCGCGCAGAAGTTCCAACCAACAGCGGCGGTTAGCGTTTAACGGTGATGCTTCTCTGCGGCGTTTCAAACACAAACTGAGCCATAACATGAGCAGTAAAAAACCTACCTGCAGTTGGGTGGAGGATCCAGAGTTATTTCCGCTAGCTCCTTCTGAATCCTGCACATGAGAGAGAGAGAGGGGGGGATTAGTGTGTGTGTGTGTGTGTGTGTGTGTGTGTGTGTGTGTGTGTGTGTGTGTGTGTGTGTGTGATTATTCAGGGGTAGCCGTGTCCCTCTGACTGCAAGCCTCACTCCCGCTAACACAGCTGCTCTCTCTTTGTTCTGCACCCGGAGTGAATCTGAAATTAGGAAAGGACTCCTGATCCCAGGACCACGCCCCTCACCTCGGGCCCCGCCCCCGGGTCATTCCGCTTTTTTGAAGCACAAAAGACTGATGTTAATAGCTTATATGCAAATGAGGCAAAAGAGGCAAATGAAAGGAGGGACGTGACGGGCCCGGGGGGACTCTCAGTGATGAATTAGTGACAGGGTGCGAGGGCAGGATTTGGGATGTTCTCCCACATGTTCTAATCACACTTCCTGTTCATGCATGAAGAGTCTCAGAGCTTTCTAAATGCACTTTTTTATTCTTGTTTTACCCAATAGCAAGCGGCTCTGTGTCTGGTAGCAGGGCACTAGAAACTGTAATGATGACAGCGTGCCAATCCAGCGCTGGGCACCACACGCTCACCCATTCACTCAGTCATTCACTTACTGATAGGAGCAACTTAAAGCACCTACTAGAATGTTTTGGGTGCTGAAAGGAACCTGTCTCGTGTCAATAGTTCAGGCTGGGAAAATATTTTCCTGACACAGACTGGGCCGCCTGATACCAACCGAGCATGCTCTAAATGCCAGAGCCTGTCTGAGTGTCCTTGCTGAACATGTGCTTCCCTTTATGGCCATCCATAATCTGCCATCCTATGACAATAACTTGATAATCATTGTTATTTTTATAATGACCCAGTTGTAGCTATTTGCCTCGTTTTGAAATTTCATTTTGAATCTCCTAATACTTATTAAAATCCATAAAATTTTTGGGTGGTGCAGTGGTAAAACACGCTAGCACACCAGAGCTGACACTTCGAACTCATCGGTTCGAAACTCAGCTCTACCACCCGGCTGGACTGGGTACGGGGATTTCCTTATAACTGATGCAATTATGACCTCTGCTGGCTGACTGATGGCGCCTGCATAAAGGCGAGAGATAATGGGGATCAGGGTGTGTCTCTTCATACACAAAGCTGATCCGCATGTGAAGTCGGCTCGTTCAGGTGAAAAGATGCAGTCGGTTACTGCACACGTGTCAGGGGGCATAAGTCGGTCTCACTCTCCTCAACCAGGGTGGGGATCGGCATCAGTAGAGAGGAAGCGTAATGCAACTGGGTAATTGGATACGCTAAAAAGTCGGGAGAAAAAGGGGAGAAACATAACTATTAAAATTTTTTTTGGATGCACCCATATTCAGGAGTCATTAAGGCAGATCTGGCCTGCGTACCAGACTTAGCACCGTTTTTATTTTTTTATATTAAACAAATGTGATCGTTTTCATTTTTAAATCATTTTAAACCTTTTCACTGAACGTTAACGATGCATGAGCAACATTTTCTGCAAACGCGACCTCAATCTCTACAACAGCACAACGCGGGGCCCAATCAGCCAGCTGTAGTGCTTTTATACACCCAGCAATGATCCAAAACACCGCCGGCAGGATTCCAGCTCTTAACCATAACCACCAACTGCTCACCAAATCATGCCATTCATCACCGAGCATCACAGTCTGTACATCACCTGTTATTAAACCATTCACTCCTAACAATAACTCATTTATTTGTTTTCACCTTCAAAGACACAGGGTGTTACACCCTCACCTATTAACCCTTTACTCACACAGCTGCAGTTTAAAGCAGCCACACCGACTCTGCATGGTGGAAGGGGGAAGGAAACAGAAACTCTTCACAAAATGAAACCCAGGTCCCCAGGATCTATAATGTTCTACAGCACCCACTCTCCCACCCGCACTGTGTGTTTGTGTTTACCGTTTGGCGCTGGACGACAGCTTGGCAGGGGTTTTGCTGGACTGTTTGCTGGATTTCTTCTGACTTTGTTGTGGAGGTGTGGGCTGTTTTCTTTCCTCCTGCTCCTCTGCTTCTGCTACAGGTGGATCTCGCTGATCAGCATCTGAACTTCCACTGCTGGTGCTGGGACTCTCATCGTCCGACCTCTGCCTTTCTCCGGACATTTTTCACACCTGGGTGGAAAGGAAAACTACATTGATGATATTTTCCACCACTTAATGAAGCAACAACTGTAGTATTACTTTATTTACATGTAAAGCTAGTTTTTTTGTCCAGTTGGACTTTTTATATTTTACATTTTCAGCATTTAGCAGATGCTTTTATCCAAAGCGACTTACACAATGAGCTGAACACGATGAGCAATTGAGGTTTAAGGGCCTTGCTCAGGGACCCAACAGTGGCAACGTGGTGGTGGCGGGGCTTGAACCGGCAACCTTCTGTGTACTAGTCCAGCACCTTATCCACTGAGCTATCACTGCCCTTTTATAGACTCTATTAAGTATCAGGAGATTTGAAAGGAAACTGAAAATTTGCCAAGAAGCCACGACTGGGTCATGGTTGGATTGCCTACCAGGACAATGATCCAAAAATATATCCTAATCTATGCAAAAATGGTTTAGTAGGGACAGAATAAAACCAGGGTCATCACAGTCCTCTAAAACCCTCTTAAACACAAAGACAGTTTTAACATGATGAGTGTTTTGCACTTCGTTTACCAAGAGGCTGGGCACATATTGCCACTTAACATAGCGTTTAAGCTTTTCACATAATACCCAGCAAAACCGCTGGCTCTCTGTACGTGTTACAGCTGTCTGTCGGACTCGCGGTACATGTCGAACAAGGCACACAATTCTCTCAGTTCTCCTCAGCCAGTGTGTGGGCAATAGTGGAATTGGCAACGATCAGACTGGGAGAAATATGGGGTGGGGGCAAGCGTAAACAAAAGCTGACGTATCTCCAGCACTGATCACACCGGATATGTTTTAATTTAAAGCAGCATCACATGCATCCTGTTCGCTGACTGAAGGAAATCCCATAATTCAATTCACCCGGCACGTGGAAGGAAGAATCTCGCTTACTGAAGAAAACATCTGCAGATGTGAGTCAGTCTGTTCCACTGCTGACACGGTCCTTACTGATCAAAACAAGTCCCGGTATAATACAGTTCAATCTCTTTTCCACTGCAGTTCTGGAACGTTCGGGGGGAACCGGACCCGTGATTTTTCCACCGGAACAGAGCGGAACCCAAGAGTTCCATCACAAAACAGCAAGATGATTCACGTGGTGATGTAGAACGTTCTAGAACGTCATTTAACTGTAGCACAGCTTGTAAATTCTCATTAGTATGATCAGTCATTAGTGTTACTACAGCTGGTGACTTTTCTGTGCCCATATAAATAGGGTTTATAGAGGCTGCCTTGCAGGAATAAAGCCTATGTTCTTTACATCCATGGTGGTGTAACACTGGCTCGACTGTGAACAGTCTCACTAATGTTTGAGCAGCTTGTAATTCATGGACAGCCTGTTTTTGGGAGGATTTAAGCTATTTATATATTTTTACACTATATGGCCAAAAGTATTTGGACACCTGACCATGTCCAAACTCCACAGACAACTCCAAACTCTACATACTATACAAGTCCAAACTCCACAGACAACTCCAAACTCTACATACTATACAAGTCCAAACTCTACAGACAAGTCCAAACTCCACAGACAAGTCCAAACTCCACAGACACAAGTCCAAACACCACAGACAAGTCCAAACACCACAGACAAGTCCAAACTCTACAGACAAGTCCAAACTCTACAGACACAAGTCCAAACACCACAGACAAGTCCAAACTCTACAGACAACTCCAAACTCTACATACTATACAAGTCCAAACCCTACAGACAAGTCCAAACCCTACAGACAAGTCCAAACCCTACAGACAAGTCCAAACTCTACAGACAGGTCCAAACTCTACAGACAGGTCCAAACCCTACAGACAGGTCCAAACCCTACAGACAAGTCCAAACTCTACAGACAGGTCCAAACTCTACAGACAGGTCCAAACTCCACAGACACAAGTCCAAACTCTACAGACAGGTCCAAACTCTACAGACAGGTCCAAACTCCACAGACACAAGTCCAAACTCCACAGACAGGTCCAAACTCCACAGACACAAGTCCAAACTCTACAGACAAGTCCAAACTCTACAGACAACTCCAAACTCTACATACTATACAAGTCCAAACCCTACAGACAAGTCCAAACTCTACAGACAAGTCCAAACTCTACAGACAGGTCCAAACTCTACAGACAGGTCCAAACTCTACAGACAGGTCCAAACTCCACAGACAGGTCCAAACTCTACAGACAGGTCCAAACTCCACAGACACAAGTCCAAACCCTACAGACAAGTCCAAACTCTACAGACAGGTCCAAACTCTACAGACAGGTCCAAACTCTACAGACAGGTCCAAACCCTACAGACAAGTCCAAACTCTACAGACAGGTCCAAACTCTACAGACAGGTCCAAACTCCACAGACACAAGTCCAAACTCTACAGACAGGTCCAAACTCTACAGACAGGTCCAAACTCCACAGACACAAGTCCAAACTCCACAGACAGGTCCAAACTCCACAGACACAAGTCCAAACTCTACAGACAAGACCAAACTCTACAGACAAGACCAAACACCACAGACAAGTCCAAACTCTACAGACAAGACCAAACTCCACAGACAAGTCCAAACTCTACAGACAAGACCAAACACCACAGACAAGTCCAAACTCTACAGACAAGTCCAAACACCACAGACAAGTCCAAACACCACAGACAAGTCCAAACTCTACAGACAAGTCCAAACTCTACAGACAAGACCAAACACCACAGACAAGTCCAAACTCTACAGACAAGTCCAAATTCTACAGACAAGTCCAAATTCTACAGACAAGTCCAAACACTACAGACAAGTCCAAACACCACAGAAAGGTCCAAACTCTACAGACAGGTCCAAACTCTACAGACAAGTCCAAACTCCACAGACAAGTCCAAACTCCACAGACAAGTCCAAACACCACAGACAAGTCCAAAAACCACAGACAAGTCCAAACACCAAAGACAAGCCCAAACATCCCAAACACCACAGACAAGTCCAAACACCACAGACACGTCCCTCCACAGACAAGTCCAAACTCCACAGACAAGTCCAAACTCCACAGACAAGTGGTTCTGGTTTTAATTTGCATCTCATTTTTCCTACCAATTTAGTCATGTCCAATTTCCAGATTGTTCCTTTAGACCACTGCGCCACTCCAGCAGCTTGATGAAAACGTAACACTGATGCACAGCCAGTTAAACAGAAGCTCATACAGGCAGCATCACAAATAGAAAAAAATGAAATCTTACAATCATTTCTCCTGCAGCCTGCTGAGGAACTGAGACACTGAGGAGTCCAGCACTGAGGAGACGGTAACGTGTTCCAGCAGGATATTATTACTTACACCTCCGTGCGGTCACTCTGCCACGACGTGCATGCGTGTGTTTGTAAACTGGCTGACTTGTAGCCTACAGCGTCGCATGTATCCGGTATGCAAGTCGACAATAAGCCCTTAATTCAGTTCTCCAGGTATGAACATTTGAAACGTGTGGAACAGTCGATTCTTGTTTAAAAGTATCCACAGATGTGAATTACTGACTGCCACATATCAAACAGCAGCTTGACAATAAGAGTCATATAAAACGCTGGCTAATAAAGTAAACAGTAAAGACCATCAATACTACACTAATCAGGATACCAGAATTTTGGTTGTCATTACCAAGTAAACCAGTAAGATCTGGTGTTTTTCAGTGGCAGATATTATCACAGCAAAGCAGTAATACCAGTAAGCACAATCCTTTATTTAAAAACTAAATTATTACAACTTTTTACTGTTGCTTTTATTTCCTATATTTATATTTATCACAGTGGATCATGCTGGTCCACATACTTAATATGGCACTGATGCCCATCGTGACGCAACCTTCCATATTTTATCAGGCTTGGAACCAGCACTGAGAGTGCACCAACCAGTGCACCTCCCAATAGCGAGACTGTTCAACACCACCCAAACCCCCCCACCCCTCAAGACATAGACAATCATGTATGTGTAGCCAGCCATTAACACCACTGCAATTTTAACCCTGCCAACATTTGCAGCTGCAACAAGGAACCCAGTTGACCACCCCTAGTGGTAGCTTTTTTATTTAGAGTTGGACCAGCATAATTGCGCCTCCCAATGTGTAAGGCATTCAGCCACCACTCCCCCCTCATCAGACAGTCAACTGTGTCAATCAGGATGCACAACCGGCCGACAGCACCACTGAAAATCGAACCCCAGATCTCAGCGATATTGGGTTGGGCTAGCGTGACATTCAAAGTACATAAAACATGGACCTTTTGTGTTCAAATAAAATAAAGATCCAGTTATCAGGTTTGGAAGAGAAAAACTGCAAAAGAGGTGATCAAACCCAACAACACTGTACCTACTGTTAACCATGGTGGTGGTAGTACTATGCTGTGGGGCTGTTTTACTGCCAGTTCAGTAAGAAAAAGATTTTCAGCACAACCTCAAACCATCAGCAATAAGATTCAATCTTGTAACTGGATGTAGCAGCAGGACAATGATCCTAATCACATGCCATAGCAAAATCAGACCTCCTGACCTCAACCCAATCATGGTTATGGAGAAAAAATTGCAAAGACAAGCAGCAAAGATCCAATCAGAGATGTTCCAGAAGCATGTCTAAGTGCAATCCAAAGCAGCTGAAGAAAGCTACACGTGTATACTGGTGTAATATGTGTGTGGTGTGTTTATATTTCAGCCACATTCTCGGAATGAAATTAAGCAAAAGACAAACTAACATTTCTCTGCTCAACTTTTCAGTCTGCAACCTGCTGAGTGCTGGAACGCCATGCCACCGACCCAGGGGGGTAATGTTAACATCCAGCCTGATCTCATTACTTACCCCAAAGTGTTGTCATTCTGCACAGAGCATGCAAGGAAATCTGTGTAACCTGGTAAACTGGTCTCCTAAACCTAGGGCACCGTGATGCCAACTTAATTCTGCTGGACTGGATCTGATGTCTGACACTGTTATGGAAGCAACCAGGCCAGCGTGCCACATTGTATCATAATCCTTCCCAAGGGTGGATCCGGGCTACCGTGTAGAGAGCTCAAGACTGCAGCACGATTTCCGAACAGCATGCAACAATGTGCAACCATCAGAAGGCGCAAATGTTGGTGCGCAGACTGGAGCGCTGCGAGGGAAGCAGAATTATTCTCAGCAGCAAGAAAAGAGAGAGAAGGAGGAGGGGGGGGGAATGCAAAGCAAAGCAAAAGCAAAGCCCAAAGCGTTCCAGTGAAGCCCACTTTAAAGCGCACCCAGCATGCATATCGCTCCTGAACCTGGATGACTGAGTGAATGTGAGCGCTTTTGAATGGACGCGGATCGGGTTTGTTTGTGCTCCACTATCAGTAACTGATGCATGAAGTCAGTTCCGAGCTCCCCCTCCTTCCCTCTCCCTCCCTCCCTCTCTCGGTCTCTTTCTCTCTTCTTCAGAGCTATAAAACAGCACAAAGCTCGATCATTTCTCCCCCGGATCGATCCTCGGAGCTTCAGCTTTACCTTAGACTCGGTCCTGTGCTGATCCGGAGCGGTTTAGAGGATGAAAAATCCGGTTGAAATGGAGCCGGAGCAGGAGAAGCACGACGAACATTGGAGAGCAGGAAGCAAAGGAAGCGTCGCACTGACACAGAGCCGCCGATAGAGGGCGCTGATCCGCGGACACACCGTCACCGCATACTTGCATAAATGCACTGATAACAGCCTCATTTCATTATTCATTTACTCATTTACTTTGCTCTGGTCACTGTCGCGGTAGGTCCTGAGCCGCCTAAAAAATATTGGTCGCAAAGCAGGACAACACGCAGTTTATCGCAGGGCACCGTGCACTTTTGTCATTCACTCTCTCATGCCTGGAAGAAATGTAGACTAGCCAATTCACCTACTGGCATGCTTTCTAGCAGCTGTGATAAACCCTGGATATACCCTGAAAGGACTTGCCAATTCACCTACTGAAAACATGCCAATTCACCTACTGACATGCATTTCTAGCAGCTGTGAAAAACCCAGAAGATACCCTGAAAGGACTTGCCAATTCACCTACTGAAAACATGCCAATTCACCTACTGGCATGCTTTTCTAGCAGCTGTGATAAACCCAGAAGATACCCTGAAACGACTTGCCAATTCACCTACTGGCATGCTTTTCTATAAGCTGGGATGAACCTGGAGATACTCTAAAAGGACTTGCCAATTCATCTACTGGCATGCTTTCCTAGCAGCTGTGATAAACCCAGAAGATACCCTGAAACGACTTGCCAATTCACCTACTGGCATGCTTTTCTAGAAGCTGGGATGAACCTGGAGATACTCTAAAAGGACTTGCCAATTCATCTACTGGCATGCTTTCCTAGCAGCTGTGATGAACCCAGAAGATACCCTGAAACCACTTGCCAATTCACCTACTGGCATGCTTTTTTGCAGCTAGAAGAAATCCAGGAGATATCCTGGTCAGATCCCACGTGGAGAAATGTATACAATGGTGCTTACATCAGCAACCTACCACTTATAATCCCAAAATCTTCAGCTAACACTGACCTAAAGTGTAGGATTTCTACCAGGAGTGGGGTTCGAACCCACGAGGACATGCGGCCATTGGATCTTAAGTCCAACGCCTTAACCACTCGGCCATCCTGGTCCACACGAACCTCAAACAACAACAACGTGATACACAATGTAAACCACACAACATGTAAAAAACTAAAAACACACACCACATAAAACACAATAAAATACAAAACATGTAAAAAAAAATATAAAACACTCAAGTAAAAACAATATGAAACACATCATATAAAACACACAACATGTAAAATACCTGGCAGTACTAGGGCTTGAATCAGTAAAATAACAATTATAAATCTTGTCCTAAAGTCTAGGACAGCTACCAGGAGTGGGGTTCAAACCCATAAGGAAGTGCATCCATTGGATCTTAAGGCCAACACCTTAACCACTCAGCCATCCAGGTCCACGCAAGCAACACTAACAACAAAAAACACCAACAACATGTGATACACACTATGAAACACCATATAAAACAATATAAAACACACACCATATAAAACAATATAAAACACATCACATAATACAATATGAAACACACCATATAAAACACAACATATAAAACAATATAAAACACACAACATGTAAAATACAATATAAAACACTCATGTAAAAAACAATATGAACCACACATCATATAAAACATCAGGCCATGGTGGAGCTTGAATCAGCAACCTACGAATTATAGTTCTAAAGCCTTAAACTAACGATGTCCTAAAGTCTAGGATTATTACCAGGAGTGGGGTTCGAACACACGAGGACATGTGGTAGACAATATGAAACACACACCACATAAAACACAAATGAAATAAAATACTAAAAATGCACAAAATGTAAAATACAATATAAAACACCCGTGTAAAACACTATAAGAAACCAGGCAGTGGTGGTGCTTAAATGGGCAACCTACCAATTATAATTTCAAAGTCTTAAGCTAACTCTGTCCTAAAGTCTAGCATTACCAGGAGTGGGGTTCGAACCCACGAGGGCATGCATCCATCCACGAACCACTCGGCCATTCTGGTCCACACAGGTATCAACATGTGATACACAATATGAAACACACACCATGTAAAACAATATAAAACACACACCATATAAAACAATATAAAACACACACCATATAAAACAATATAAAACACACCATATAAAACAATATAAAACACACCATATAAAACAATATAAAACACACACCATATAAAACAATATAAAACACACCATATAAAACAATATAAAACACACCATATAAAACAATATAAAACACACCATATAAAACAATATGAAACACACACCATATAAAACAATATAAAACACACCATATAAAACAATATAAAACACACCATATAAAACAATATAAAACACACCATATAAAACAATATAAAACACACACTATATAATCACACACCATATAAAACAATATGAAACACACACCATATAAAACAATATAAAACACACACCATATAAAACAATATTAAACACACACCATATAAAACAATATGAAACACACACCATATAAAACAATATTAAACACACACCATATAAAACAATATAAAACACACACCATATAAAACAATATTAAACACACACCATATAAAACAATATGAAACACACACCATATAAAACAATATGAAACACACACCATATAAAACAATATGAAACACACACCATATAAAACAATATTAAACACACACCATATAAAACAATATTAAACACACACCATATAAAACAATATGAAACACACACCATATAAAACAATATAAACACACACCATATAAAACAATATGAAACACACACCATATAAACATACACCATATAAAACAATATGAAACACACACCATATAAAACAATATGAAACACACACCATATAAAACAATATGAAACACACACCATATAAAACAATATTAAACACACACCATATAAAACAATATTAAACACACACCATATAAAACAATATGAAACACACACCATATAAAACAATATAAACACACACCATATAAAACAATATGAAACACACACCATATAAACATACACCATATAAAACAATATGAAACACACACCATATAAAACAATATGAAACACACAACATGTAAAACACACAACACATGTAAAACACACAATATGTAAAATACAATATAAAACACTATAAGAAACCAGGCAGTGGTGGGGCTTAAATGGACAACCTACCACTTATAATACTTAAACTCTTAAACTAACTGTCCTAAAGTCTAAGATTATTACCAGGAGTGGGGTTCAAATCCACGAGGACATGCGTCCATTGGAGCTTAAGTCCAACGCCTTAACCACTCGGCCATCCCGGTCCACACACACACAAAGCAACAACAACAAACACCAACAACATGTGATACACAATATGAAACACATCATATAACACGCACAACATGTAAAATACAATATAAAACACTAATGTAAAACAAAATAAGAAACCAGGCATAAACAATATCAAGTTTGTTACTTTACACTGTTACTTTAATGACTGTTACTTTACACTGTCAGTGTTGAGTGTGTACACGTGTGTGCTCATGTAGTAATAATTTATGTTTGCTCGTGTGTGTTGTGTGATCTTACATGAGGTGACAGTCTGAGTTCCACCTTGTGTAGGAACATTTGCATGTATTTGAATGCATGTGTGTGTGTGTGTGTGTGTGTGTGCTGGTTACATTATGTCATGTTGCAATAAATCATTACAACAGTAAAATGTATTTCATTGTTTGAACACTGGCTTGTGTAGAAGAGGTTTATAATCGTGTAGTGGGCTCTTATCCAGCATCTGCTTAACAGAGGTGAAATAAATCCACAAATTTGATGTCTGTACAGACACCCAGCTGGCCGATAGCATGAATGATGAACCCCATGTGAATGTATTTAATTCAGTTTTGTGTCACTTTTCTATAAGGTTATTCCTTATATATGAATTATATGGCCAAAAATATTTGGACACCTGACTATAAGCTTGCTGGACATCCTATTTCAAAAACAAACTTTTCTGAGAAGGCTTCTCAAAATGCTTTGAAGGTTTCAAATCTGTGGAAATTTGTGCCCATTTAGTCAAAAGAGCATTTGCATGGCTGGTCACTGATGTTGGTCAAGAAAGCCTCAACTAAGGTTCCAGTTTAATCTAAAGCTGTTCAGTGGTGCTGAGGTCAGGACTCTGTGCAGGCCACTGGAGTTTCTTATATCCAAGCTTTTCTTCATGTCTGTATAGAGCTTGCTTTGTGCACAGGGGCACAGTCATGCTGGAACAGGAAAATGTCTTCCCTAAACTGTTGCGGCAAAGTTGGAAGCATTTAATTACCTTTACATAATTGATTTTATATATATAAATCATATATATGTTCTGTTCTAGTGTGTATATTTACCGCTGCACCACCTGAACGGCCTTTACATAATTGATTTATTACACCTGTTAGCAACTGTTGTGGCTGTAACACTTGAACGCAAAAATGAAAAGGGTGTCCCAATACTTTTGTCTTATAGTGTCTTACTGTATTACCTCAATTTACATGTCAAAATAAATAAATCTACACATTTACACTATTCAACCAACATGTACAAAATATAGTTTCAAACATACAGCATGAAAGTAAACAATTCGTTATCTTTAACTAAAGTCAAAAAAATTTTATTTATTAATTTTTAATGAATTAAGCAACCATGAAACCATTATTCCTCACCCAGCTCTCTCTGGTTTGTTTATAACAGTAACTACAGAACCCTGATTTCCTTGTCATTGTATCATGAGAGGTTTTAAGAGCATCACCTGTTCTTAAATGTGATCTAAAAATAAAGAAGTCAGCTTCCTTCCTGTGCTGCGAGTGTTTTGAGGACAGTAATGTGAGCAAAGGCAAAGCCACACGTTTCCTGCTCTTTGATTGGTAGTTTGTATGGAAGGTTCTGGTGTCTGGAGAGAGTGCTGCCACTATGTTTGTGTTAGATAACATCCTGTACATTGCAAAGGAGTAAAATCATGTTCATATTGTTTACATTTCACTTTTAGAATAAAAAAAGATTAGATGTTTCATGAGTTTGGGTTTGGCTCTGGTCCACTGTGAACCCAGATCAGGATCAAGTGTTAAATAAAATAAATAAATGAATGAATTGATTTTCATGTGGGTTTCTGTCTGGTGCAAGACCAAAGACATGCAGTCAAGCTAATTGGAGCTAGTGAAATTGCCATAATTGTGTGTGTCCTATGGAGGACTGGTGACCTGTCCGGGGTGATTCACCCAATAAATAAGACCCACGGTGACCCTGACCCTGACCCTAAAGCGGTGGTAAAACAGACAATGAATAAATGAATTCATTTATTTCTGGTAGTTGTGGAGATAAGCACGAAAGTTTGAAAGGCTGCAGATTTTATATGATGCTTAGTTGACAAAGTAAAAATGTGCAATGTTTTATCACTGTTTTATACTGGTCAGGGTCATGGTGGGTCCGGTTTCCTCAGACTCACTGTGCACAAAACAGTAACAGACTCCAATTCATTGCAGGGCCTCGGTCACTTCCAGATATAGCCAATCACGTCTGTATGTAGATGCATATAAACCAGTATATACCAACTGGTTGCACTGGTAGCACCAGGCTAGTGCAACTTACAGCTTCGCCAGTCAAGCACCTTTAGCACACAATGATACAACTGACCTAATGTTGCATAGATGACTGAGGGATGACTGCTTGACTTTAATGCTAGGGTTCAAGATCAATAAGATTTACGTATGTGGGTTTAAAATCAAGCCTACCTGTGCTTGGTTAGCTACATTTGTATCACTTACTGGATCTAAAATAATACAAATACAAATAATACAAAATAAGTTTTGTCTTTACTTACATTTATTTTCCACAAACATATCAGAGCAGAGGCATCTGGAAGAAGGTAGTTATTGTTTTAAAACAACAATATGTTCAAAAGTGTATAAATTGTAATTGTATCTAATTTTGTTAGTATGTGACCAAATTGACGGGACTAAAAATTAATACTCATTTTGTTATGCAACACACACAGTCACACACACACACACACACACACACACACACACACAGTCACACACACACACACACACACACACACTTGTAGGGTTGAGGGTTAAAGCAACCAGCCGCTCGTGTGAGCGTTTATCTGCACTGCTGTGTTTTGGTTTTCTTCAAAGTATGTAAATTAGCTAAACCAATTGGTAAACACACGTCGAGACTAACTGTTCATGCACTGCAGAAACAATGCAAGATACTCAGGCTCAAATGTGTGGATTACCTAGCTGTTTTATTGCATTTCAGCTTTGACCCAAATTAAAATAGGAAATGTTTAGAAATAGGAAAGACATAGCATATATAGATACCTACTAGATAGATAGATAGATAGATAGATAGATAGATAGATAGATAGATAGATAGATAGATAGATAGATAGATAGATAGATGGATGGATGGATGGATGGATGGATGGATGGATGGATGGATGGATGGATGGATGGATGGATGGATGGATGGATGGAGGGAGGGAGGGAGGGAGGGAGGGAGGGAGGGAGGGATAGATAGATAGATAGATAGATAGATAGATAGATAGATAGATAGATAGATAGATAGATAGACAGACAGACAGACAGACAGACAGACAGACAGACAGACAGACAGACAGACAGACAGACAGACACCATCACCATTCCTTTTTTTAATGGTTTGGAAACTGAGGACACTAATTGTTGAAGTTTTGCAAATTGAATTTTCAGGACTTCAGCTGCTCAGCAGTCCATGGTCACCATCGTCTGATTTTCCTTTTCATGAGACTCCATTTGTTTTCTACTGGAGATAGATGTGGATTGCAGGCAGGCCAGTGAAGCATACACACTCTCTGTTTTGGAAGCCACACAGCTGCAGAATGAGCTCTGGCATTGTCTTACTGAAATAACCATGGACTTTATGAAAAAAGACACCTAGATGGTAGCGTTTGTCTCTCTAAAATCCCAATATAAAAACCCAATAAACATAAACTTGGTTTCTAAACTTTCATTGGAACAGATTATTAAACATAATAAATGTGACCAGATTGTTGGAAACAATTAATCTGAATAATTAAATAATTGCTTTGCTGACACATTTGCTCCCAAATGCTTCTACAAGCTCCAGAGAAGCTCCACATTCTCACACTTTCACTTTCATTAATATCGATCTTCACATAAACAATTCCTTAGAATCGTGTTTGCATACACACCCTTCGTTCATAATGCCCCAGGCCTGGGTGTTTAATGTGTGTGGTGCATTGTGGGAGACAGAACAATTTCACAGACATTTAAACAGCCATGTTTTATTAGATTGTTACTGAAAATGTTGAATAGCAGCGGAATAAAAGACAAAGACAAAAGATTCACCCTTCAGTAAACTATTTTTAAAAAACACAAGAGATAAAGTGTAGTCTGATTCACAGTTGTTCTCCACAGTGGGTTCAAAAATTCCTTTCTTAGAGGTTCCTGAGACCTGGGTTCAAGACTTGTTTCAATGTCTGTGAGGAGCTTTGCATGTTTTTTTTTCCACCTCTTAAAAACATGTAGATGTAAATGTGCCTCTCTGTCTCTGGGTGGAAGTAAGTGACTTAATGTTTGAGAGTTTGTTGCCCTGTGATTGGCGCATCTTGTTGACCCCACTAGACCCCCCTGCAACCACGATCAGTGAAGTGTTTTTTGAAATGAATAAAATGACATCCTTTGTTAAATCTGTTCTGTAAACCTGAAGTACACGGGGAGGGAAAAGTGAATAATGGGTTTACATGGGTTCTTCAAGAGGCTCAGCGACAGGAGCCCGACAAAGGTCAACAGACAGAAGTTCTAGACAAACGACAGTGTGACCTGAGTGTGGTGCCACAGGTCTGTTTGGGTGCTTATCAGACACTGGCCATGTCTCAGGGTGTGAAAGCTGCCTGGGTAATTACCTTCTTGACAGTGCTACCATCTGACTAAGGTTCTGGCATGAGTGGTGGCAGGATACAGAGGGAGTCACATGCACCTTCACATGTGTTATGGCTCTCTGTAAGAATACACTCAGTGAATTATAAAAGAAAGAGACCTTTGGCACACCTTTACACATGAAAAGGTACCTCCACTGACCAGATAAAGAGGTCAGAACATCTAAACAGGATTTGAAAAATCCCAACAACACTGCTGCACCTGCTGTACCTCTATGTTATTACCATATAAGTGCCATTGTATTGCTGAGAATGGTTCACCACTCAAGTATCATTTCGTCATGTCCGTTTGATAAATGGGGTACAGGGGGACGGGAAAGTGTACAGAGCAACAGATGGGCTACAGTCAGTTATTGTATACCCACAAAGTTCAGTTGTATGGTAGATGTCGTTTATAACATAGTTATTTGAATGAATGTAAGAGATAGGTGTACCTTATGAAGTGCTACATATATATACTGTATATATATATATATATATACTGTATATATATATATACTGTATATATATATAGTTAAACAGAGGGTTTCAGAGCTGAGGAACAGAAATAGGACACACTGTGTCAATACTGTTTATTACACACACTCACACACAGCTTATAACAGTCATTGATTCTATGTAAGCGATAAGTGTACCTAATAAAGTGCTCATGGGGGTATACATGTTTATTGTTAAACAGAGTGTTTCAGAGCAGGGGAACAGAAATAGGAAACACTTTTTTAATATCATTTATTACACACGCGTATTTAAACCATGTAAAGAGCCGTGAAGGATCTTCACACTGAGCTCTGATGGAAACAGGCGGCTGTAGCTTAAGTGCAGCTGTCAGTCAATATCGTGGTGTTCAGTCTGGTCCTGATATGGTGCTGAAAGCCTGTGATTATAATCTGACAGGATAATAAAAGGATATTTACTCTGTGTTGGATCTCTGAAGGGTGTTATCGTGTTGGTCATGCCGTGGTTTAAACGGAACCTGTGGGAGCTGTCAAAAGGACAGTAGCCTAAATACTAATATTGTATGAATGACTGTGGCCCTGTGAACAAATCGAGGTCCATATAAATATAATTTAACAAGTTTGATGTGGAGGAACTCTAGTGGCCTGCACTGAGCCCTGACCTCAACCTCATTGGAAATGTTTGACATGAATTGGAACACAAATTGTGAGTCAAGCGGTCTTATCCATGAGCAGTGCCTGTCCTCATAAATGCCCATTTAAGTAATTCTGAAGGATTAAGAACTATCAGGTCAATTCTGACCCCTGGGTACCATGTGGATATTCTTTTCTTTTTTTTCTACTTATTTTTCATTTATTATCCATCTTGTGGCTGGCTGTCCTCTTCCTCTTTTACCTTTAACTCGACCAAGCATAATTGTATTTTCCAATAAACTGGTTCTTATCATAATGTGTCCAAAATAACAGACCTATAGTTTACTGATCTGAGCTTAGAACGAGAGGTTGGGTTTGGGTTTGATTTGGTCGAGGATCCATTTGTCTTCTTTACTATCCAATGTACTCTCAAAAGTCTTCTTCTGACCAAAGTTCAAGAGCATCAATAATCTTTCTGTATCACTTTTTATTGTCCAGCTTTTTTATCTTTGTTTGAAGAGACAAATTTGTGTTCTATCGAGTGCCAGTCTGTGTTATATTACCTGACTGCTGGATCCTTTGCTGTTAATAATTCATCCAAGAAGGTAAAAGCTGTTCACCACTTTGACATCTTCTTCATCAATGTTAAAAGTTGGGGTTTATCCTGTTGTCATAACTTGTCTTTTTCCTGTTGTTGCCTATCTTTAACTTATGAGAATTTTCTGCTTTGAGTGTTCTGTCATTCACATATTGAAGGTTACTGATGTTTCTTCCACCAGTCTTAAATCCTGGATCATCTTCCTCCAGTCCTGCTTCTGTCATTATATGTACGGTGTACAGGCTGAACAGGAGTCACTTTTTGTCCTCCTTTGCCAGTGTGAAACTGGTCTGTTTGTCCATTTTCGGTCATAACTGGGGCTTGAGATTCCTCATTAAAATAATGAGATGTTCTGAAATTCCCATCTTCCTGAAGACATTCCATCATTTTGTGTGGTCAACACAGTCTAAAGCTTTGCTGTGGTCAATAAAGCACACATCGACCACGGGTGGCACGATGACTTACTGGTTAGCACTGTCGCCTCACAGAAAGAAGGTCCTGGGTTCGATCCCCAGGTGGGGCGGTCCGGTCCTTTCTGTGTAGAGTTTGCATGTTCTCCCTGTGTCTGCGTGAGTTTCCTCCCACAGTCCAAAGATGTGCAAGTGAAGTGAATTGGAGATTCAAAACTGAGGAACCTTGTGTAATGAGTAACTGCCGTTCCTGTCATGAATGTAACGAAAGTGTAAAACATGACAATAAAATCCTAATAAACAAACGCACATTGACCTCCTTCTTGAATTTCTTGGCTTTTTCCATAATACAGTGCACATCTGGCTGTTCTTTTTTAATTAGAAGGCTCGCATTTCCACCAATATCTGGAAATGCAAAGTGTTGGTCAGGTATCCACCACACAGTTCAGCTAACATTTCACATTCTGGAGCGAGTGGACGAGTGCACCCACACACCACTCGTCTATTCTCTCCTACAGGCTCTTAAGATGAAGCGGTCTGTATTTTAAGCACATGTAATAGAGACTGATTGGCAGGGGAACGCACACCTGCAGCCATTAAATCAAGCACTCACGACCTGGAGCAGCTTTGAAATTTAAATTCTGTGTTCAGCGTGGCGGGGCGGCGGATCAAAGATAAACGCTTTATGGAATTAGTAATTCAGCTGATGGTTCGGAATGGTTGACCTGCAACAGGGGACGAAGGAAGGGTAAGAAGAGGAGGATTCAAAAATGATAGGCAGAGGAAAAACTATGGTGATCTCCCACGTTTAGGGTTCAGCTAAATAGTTAAATACACTAAAATTACCTGCAGTACTTCTCACATTGCAACAAAACCTTGGTTCATTCCTGCAGCTCAGCTTTCAAGCTCTGATGGAGTCTTAGTATACACGATATGGACAAAAGTATTTGGACACTCTCCTGATTATTACATTGAGACCTATATATAAATACGAATGATGTGCAGCCAACATAATGGCAACAGGCACTGTTCCTGTTTCAGTATGTCTGTCCTCCTGTGGACAAAGTGAGATCCATAGAAACATCTGACAAGTTTGGTATGAAGCAACTCTAAAGGTCTGCACAGATCCCTGACCTCAACCCCACTAAACAGTTTTGGGATAAACTGTAACACTGATTATGAGCCAGGCATTCTCGTCTGACAGCAGTGCCCAAGTTTATAAGTGCTCTTTTGACTAAAAGGTCACAAATTCCCACAGACAAAGTGTGGGTGATGCCGCTCAGGTGGTGCAGCGGTGAAGACACACGCTGGAACCAGAGCTGGGATCTTGAATACATCGTATCGAGTCTCAGCTCTGCCTGCCGGCTGGGCTGAGCAGCCACATGAACAACGATTGGCCTGTTGTTCAGATATGGGTGGGATATTAAAAAAAGCCGGATAGGGACTCTCTCATAACTAATGCAATTACGATTTCTGCTGGCTGATTGATGGCGCCTGCACAGAAAGAAAATGCATAAACAAAATATATTTAAAAAAGTGTGGGTGCTGTTATAGCTGCAAAAAGGGAGGTGTGGCAACTTCATATTGATGCCCATGGCTTTGGAAAAGGATACGTGTCAAGTTTGAGGTTAGGTGTCCATATACAGTACTTTGGTAATGAAGTGTAACTGACTTTTAGACTGGTAGTGCCGTACATATGGTGCTGAAGCCCTGCAATGGATTGGCGCCCTGTCCAGGGTATTCTGGTCTTGCAACCGATATTTTCAGGTGGAACTGGATCCACCGTGACCCTGAGCAGGATAAGGCAGTTGATGAAAATAATTGTCCAAAAAAGGAGGACGACTGTGATATTTTGGACACACACACACACACACACACACACACACACACACACACACACGCAAACACACATACACACACCCATATACACAAACACACCCACTTTGCTATGAATGAATATATGCAGGGAATGAATGTAGTCACTTTGCAATATGAGTCTTGTACAAACCTCACTCACACACACACACTCTCACACACACACACACTGAATTGACAGAGATGTTTCCTCACAACTCGTGCATTATTTACACTTAGAAGGATTTCCATTTACAGAAAGCATCTTTGCTGAGCCAGCTGAATCTCACCATGCAGCATCTCAGCTGTAAGTGTGTGTGTGTGTTTGTGTGTGTGTGTGTGTGTGTGTGTGCATGCCAGATCCAGCAGTACATGATGACCATACCAGTAGCTGATGATCACACCAGGTCATCATGGTAGGTGGCACAGTTAGTGTGAGTGACAGACAGTTACAGACCTCCATTAGCACCTCACCCATGTGCTACTCTCATTCACATCAACTCTCCGTCATCACACTCATCATTAACAACTCCTTGACATTTAGATTTTGTCCCTACGGCTCTCAAGAAGGCACAGGTTATCCCCCAGATTAAGAGACCCATATCACTCCTGTTTTTTCTCTCCAAAATGCCTAAACAGGCTGTCTACAATCAGTCGTCTCTTTTTCTCAATGACCTTCAAGATCAGTATCAGTCTGGCTTCAAGGCAGCACACACAACAGAAACAGCTCTCGTGAGTGTCACTGAAAAGCTTCACTGATCAGTCCTGATCCTCCTTGACCTATCTGCACCCGTCAGCACAGTAAATCACAGCCAAGTCGAGTCAGGTTTATTTGTATAGCACTTTTATTTACAATAGACATTGTCTCAAAGACTAAAAACCCTTGTTGAGCAAGCCAAGGGTGACAGTGGCAATAAAACTCCCTTAAAAATACAGAAAGAGACCTTGAGAAGAACCAGACTCAGCAGTCTGGTTCTTCTCATTGGGTGGTCCTGAGAATAATTTAAGCACAATTATTCAAATTATTCTCATTTTATTATTCTAATTATTCCCCATAGTATTCTCATTTTCACCCTCTCCAACCACAGAGTAATTGATTCAGCATGGCAGTGGATGACTTCCTACCAGGCAGGGCAGTCCTACCAGGTGTCATAAAGAAGATCTACATCCTTCATGCAAGTGGAGTCCCACAGAGTTCTGTACCTGGTCCACTTCAGTTTTCCATATACGCCTTCTCTCTTGGTAAAATAATTGTCATGTGGCTTCTTGTATCATATGAGGCTCCTCCATCAATCCCTCTATCAGACACCTACGTCTAGGCTCACATCTCGGCATGTCTGGCAGACGTCTCATTACAGATGTCAGCTGATCCTCTGAGACTTTAGACCGGTAAGACTGAGCTGATAGATATTTCTGTAGATCTGTCTCCATGCCAACAACTAGTCCTCTCTCTCATTGACAGTCAGATCAAACCATCTCATAATGTACGGAATCCTGATGTTGTCCTGGATAGCAAGATGTCCTTCATGGATCATGACAAGTCCATGCCAGTTCCTTATCTACAACATCGTCATCTTATCTTGTCCAGTCTCTGCTGGACTACTGCAACTCCCTCCTGGTAGGTCTTCTCATGTCCATTATCAGATGCGACGGATTCAAGATGCATTTAGTCATAAAAGCAATTGTATTATCGAGTACTGATGTTGGACGGGAAGTCCTGACGTACAGTCGGCATTCCGATTATTCCTGAATGGGTTTAATGTAAGGGCCAAGAGAAGGCTACTGGAGTTCTCCACACTAAATTAGCCCAACCGTGTCTTTATGGAGCTCACTTTGTGCACATTTACATTCATGGCATATAGCACACGATTTTTATTCAAAGCGACAGTTGTGACAGTATTCAATCTAAACAAATGAGGGTTAAAGGTCTTGTTCAATGGCTCAACAGTGGCCTGTCTGATTACTAGTCCAGTAACCTTAACCACTAGGCCACAGTGTATAGTTTATATTATATCATTTATTTTAAATGCATGTTAGCAATGAGTAAGGTTGAAACACCTGGACATAATAATCAGGAGAGGTGTCCACATACTTTTGGCCTGATCAAGTGCATTTCTTGATATTTTCGTTAGTGAATCCACACTTCCAGTAAGCCGCCACTACGCTTTCATCCATTTCCCTTTGTTTTCGCTTTAATTCTAGCTGATACTCTCTTCATAATGGATGTCTCAGAGGAGCTCCTTTCAGCTACAGCCTAAAAAAGGAAAGATTTAGAGATTTTGTCCAGAGTCTCCCAGCAGCCCCCGGGTAATTTGAGTGAATGGTGAGGGGAGAGATATCTATTTTTCCAGAGCAGGATTCCTTTCGGTCGTAATAAATGGTCCACCGGAGGCCTGGAGGAGCAGGCCCACCAGCCATTACATTTTATTAATCACACTGATTCCACCCTGACATTGTGAATAAGGTCAGCCGGGGCTGGAGGATCAGGAGCAGAGCGATGGAGGAGGATCAGTGTGGACGTCTTCAGTCTGAACATTTCAAATAGAAATACCATGAGGGACACAAGAAAAAGATCAGCAGCGTAAATACTTGCCGTTCCCATTAGTCTCAAATGTAATAGCCCACCACCACTGGGATCCAGTTTTTTTTTTTTATAATTTCATTACATTTTTTACTACTGCTTTATCCTGGTCAGGGTCAAGAAGGGTCCAGTTTTGGCATTACCACACTATGCACAAGACACCAACTTAATGCAGACAACAGTGGCCACTTTTTGGAACCTGCAACCTTCTGATTACTTCGCTTTATCCTGGTCCTGTGGGTCCGATTCATTGGGCAAAAAGAAAGAAATACCCTGTAACTGTAGCTGTACCCTAGTAGTTAAAGTATTGGACTAGTAATCAGAAGGTCACAGGTTCAAGCTCCACCACTGCCAGGATGCTGCTGTTGGGCCCTTGAGCAAGGCCCTTAACCCTTATTTGCTCAGACTGTATATATAGACTGTAACTGTAATGTAAGTCGCTTTGGATAAAGGCGTCTGCTACATGCCGTAAATGTAAATGAATGAATGAATAGATGAATGATAATACTGAACTCATTAAAGATTTCAACCCCTCCCCCTGTACCGGGCTGTCTAACTGCCCTCTCCTGCCCTCGACCCTCTGATTCAGTCATGTGCCGCATGCATTCCCGGGGCTTTAGCATTGTTACAGCACAGCGAGCCCTGAGTATTATCGGTTTAATCTTTCTCTCTAGTGTAATTCACCAGCTGTTCAGTTCCATTCCCGTCTTTTGTCTGGCGCTCTGATCAGAAGGGTTTTATTACTTCTTGTCTCGAGGGAAACGTGGACACTATCTCAGATGGTGCCGTGATTTCAGGGAAGCGTGAATGAGCACTTCAAGGTGAAAAATGATGGTGTGTTATCGGTGTGTTCTGCTGTGGATCACAGGTTACATGATCACTTACTACCATTGGTGAACACAGGAAGGTTTTCATCAGATGTTTCTGAGCTCGCTACGTGTTTATGTGTCGGCGGTATCAGCTGTTTATGTGTTTTGCTTCACACATAAACTGTTTTGTCTGCGGAGCAGGTGGGGAGGGGTTTCTTTTAGAAGAAACAGAAGATCAAAGTTCAGATGCACAGCCAGAATTAGCTGAAAGAAGTAATTGATGAACTCCTAGGATTTTATGCACAATAGTCTCAAGACTTGACACAAAGCAGTGTGGAAAAAAAGTACAGTGGTACCTTGTAACTCAACATCCCCTAAACTCAAAATCTTTAAAACTCAACGCCCTTCGTCAAGAAATTTGTACCCTTAAACTCAACGTGTGTGCAACTGCTGCTTTGCTCAGTGCTCGGTTTAAATGGTGTGGTAAAACGTTATCAAAATGCGAATATGAGACGAATCTGCATTTGTGTGGAATATCCATCAAATTTACTCTGAAAGCTTCACATGTATCTGTGTTCAGATGGATTTTTCTCCTGTTTCACTTTTAAACTTGTGTTACAGCTCGAGGTTGTGAGAAATTGTGAGAATCAGCTTTTCCAAGAGTCTAAAATGCTTATTATTAAAATAATGTAACTTAATGTATTAAAAGAATGACATAGAAACACTAAACCTCTCTTAATTATTACTGCTTATTTGTTCTCTCTACTAATTAAGAAGCATAAGGAAACAATAAAAAAGTAAAGCTAAAGTGCAGGTTTTATTATATTTTTGATATTGTTGAACTGTTTTTAATCGTATTCCAGTGTTTTTATAGTATATTTGTGTTATTTTCAGTGTATGTGTCAAAATCAACCCCATTATTTTACATAAGCCTAAAATATATGCAGTTCCACGGGACCATTTAACGCATTAACAGGTTTCCCATTCATCCTTTAAACTCAACGCCACTCCCAGAAACAACTGACGTTGATTTCAAGGTACCACTGTAAACTGTGGCAGTTCTGCTGACATAAAGGCCTTGTTGATGAAAGAGGTCAGAAGAGAATGGCCTTACTGGTTTGAGCAGAGGAAAACATCAGGTTTCATAAACAGGAATCTGAGGCTACAGTGTGCTTGCAGAACTGCCGCTCACTGGATATTTTTTGTTGCTGCAATGTGTTGATCCCAGTCAGTTGTTTGGTGTGTGCACCTTAAATGACTCTCTTGACCGATGGCTGTATGATTTTATGCATTCCTTTGCTGTCACATGACTGGCTGATTGTATAAATACATAAATCAGTGGATGTACTAGTCCTAATAAAGTGACCGTTAAGTAGATATTAACATATTATGGGATGCTACTCAAGTTTTTACTGTGCTGTGATAAACTGTAAGCCTCGTAATAAGTCATGATAATAATCCATCATGTCTCACTGACGGCTTTGAATTAATATTTTATAAGAGCGGAAAGATCCATCTTATACCAAATCCTCTCTGAGCCCTTGACAACACACACACACACACACACACACACTCACACACACACACACACACACACACAGAAGGAGATTTCCGTCACACTAATATTTGGCTGCCTCAACAATGGCTGCTTTATGGAGGCTATCCCAAGAGTAGTGGAGGAACAGAAGGGTTAATTTAGGTCTCTGTATGCAGTACAGCTCTCTGCGAAAATCCACCGCTGGCTGGTTTTAAGATGTAGATGCAACTTCACATGTGCTAGTCTGTGATTGATACTGGTCTGAACAGAAGACCATATCAGGTTTCATGAACAGGAATCTGAGGCTACAGTGTGCCTGCAGAACTGCCGCTCACTGGATTTTTTTTTGTTGTTGCTGCTGTCGTTCACAGCATTCTGTGTACAATTTACAGTGTTGATCCCAGTCAGTTGTTTGGTGTGTGTACATAAAATTACTCTCTTGACCGATGGCTGTATGATTTTATGCATTCCTTTGCTGTCACATGACTGTCTGATTGTATAAATACATAAATCATTGGATGTACTGTTCCTAATAAAGTGACCGTTAAGTAGATATTAACATATTATGGGATGCTACTCGAGTTTTTACTGTGCTGTGATAAACTGTAAGCCTCGTAATAAGTCATGATAATAATCCATCATGTCTCACTGACGGCTTTGAATTAATATTTTATAAGACCGGAAAGATCCATCTTATGCCAAATCTTCTCTGAGCCCTTGACAACACACACACACACACACACTCTCTCACACACACACACACACACACACACACACAGAAGGAGATTTCCGTCACACTAATATTTGGCTGCCTCAACAATGGCTGCTTTATGGAGTCTCTCCAAAAATAGGGGTGGTACGGACGTCGGCACAAGTGGTGGAGGAACAGAAGGGTAAAGCTAGGTCTCTGTATGCAGTACATGGTCGGTATGAAAAAGTAAACAGCAACTTTACAGGTGCTAGTCTGCGCCTCTCCTGGGAGAAAAGGGGGAGGATCCACAAAGAAAATGCCAAAAAATGGGGCGCTATTGGCTGGATATTTTTGATTGGTGGACTATTCTCAGTCCAGCAGGGACAGTGGGACAGTGAGGTGAATGAAACTCTAGCAGTGCTGCTGTGTCTGATCCACTCATATCAGCACAACACACACTAACACACCACCACCATGTCAGTGTCACTGCAGCGCTGAGAATGATCCACCACCCAAATAATACCTGCTCTGTGGTGGTCCTGTGGGGGTCCTGACCATTGAAGAACAGCATGAAAGAGGGCTAACAAAGTATGTAGAGAAACAGATGGACTACAGTCAGTAATTGTAGAACAACAAAGTGCTTCTATATGGTAAGTGGAGCTGATAAAATGGACAGTGAGAGTAGAAACATGGAGGTGGTTTTAATGTCATGGCTGATCAGTGTACGCTAGCCCACCACGGTTGAGATCCGGGTTTGTATCTCAGCAATGTTCTCGGCCAGCCAGGCATCTACATAGAGATGACTGGCTATGTCTCAAAGGTATAGGGGGGCTGAGCGAAGTCCTACAATAGATTTCTGCCTGGTGCCCAGTGTTTTAAAGGAATACAGAGAGCATAGTATGATTTTTTGGGATATCTGCTGCTGGCCAGTCAGGATGGACATGTGTTAGTCCACTGCTCTCCACTACATCAAGGGTGTTGTGCAAATGGCAGCAGGCACCAGCAGGCACAGGGAGTTAAAGGTACTGACTGATGTGTGATGCTGAATGTGAGAATGAATAAAAGTCAGGTCATTACTGGTAAAAGAGGAGCCGACGTTTTTGGTTTTGAATGTTAAAGGGTTTTTTGTAAGTGAGCTTGTGAAGCGATTCTCTTCACTCATCTCCAGGCAAATAGGTTGTGAGGTTGTGGAGTTTGAATTACACATCACTGGGTCACGAGCGGCTATAAATCACTGAGTGTTTTCAAAGCAGTCGTTTTATAGAGACGGGCAGAGTGAGATCGCTACAGGGAAGCATCGTTCAAATGAAAAATATCAACATGTATTCAGAGCGACAGCCTGACAGCTGTAGGTTTAAATACTCGTACAGACTAAATCCTACTGATTTACTGTGGCATCTCTCTCTCTCTCTCTCTCTCTCTCTCTATCTATCTATCTCAGACACACACATACACTGTCCGACCAAAAGTATGTGGACACCCAACCATGAGCTTGTTGGACAACTCATTTCAAAATCAAATGCTATTAAAATAGAGTGATCTCTATGTGATCTTTTCAGCTATAATAACAGCCACTGGATGTCTAAGCACTGGTGTTGTTCATGAAAGCCTCCATCATTCCAAAGCTGGGCTGAAGTCAGGGCTCTGTGCAGGACACTGGAGTTTCTTTACAGGGGCTCAGTCATGCTGGACCAGGAAAGGACCTTCCCTTAAGTGTGAGCAGCACTGAGATTCTGAGCTCATGGGTTCGAGTCTCAGCTCTGCTACCAGTCGGATGGGCGCCCTCTAGCAGGCACAATTGGCAAATGTCTGCACCAGACAAAATTGGCTTCCAGTCTGCTGGGTGGGAGAGACCGGATTAAAGGTTTGGTTATCATTGCTGTGTAAGGACCTTGGTACAGGGTGCCTGTACAGAAAATAGAGGAGCACAGAGATCTGGGTGTGGCTCACCGTACGCACAAAGACCTCACGCGCAAATCCACCTAAGTATGGGTGAATACAAAGGGATTGGTATGATTGTGCACACATTGGAGGGAGTGTGTGTCAAGGCCTCTACATGCTTCCTGCGAAACTAAGTTCGTAAACGTTGCATGAAGCCGAACACGCCTTTGCAAGCTTACAAGCTGGCACACTTTCAGCTGCAGGTGACGCTGTGATATTTATGATGTTAAGTTCCATGACTACCGAAAAACGATGATCACAGTTATGGCGACGTGTGAGGTATTGGAAGCGCATAAAACATGCTACAAGGAGAAGCAGAGGAAGAACAATCTGAGTGTCTTTATAATCTCTCAGCGAGGAATCATAAAGGTGACGATACCGCCATACTTGCTCCGAGAGACGCTCCTCAAAGTCGTCCATGTTTGTTTTCATGGCATGCCTCCTTTTTACCGACCAATCACAGGCGCTGTCGCGGAGTGTCGTCGTCCGCGGAGTTCGCCCAGCTTCCATGTGCGCGACAACGCGAGCGAAGCCTCTTCGCAACGCCTGTAGTTGTATGCTTTCTCCGCAATTACATCACATTGGTCGCCGAAGCCAGGCGAACGTCGTCTCCGCATGAAGTATGCTGAGGCCTTCAGGCGAATATACACCCTCCTTGGATGCCGTTGAGGTTCCCAGCAGCAGATTGGCTACGCTAAATTGGGAGAAAAAGAGGGGAAAAGATTTCACAGAAGAGTGGAGACAGTTGTAGCCTCAAAGACAGTGTTGGGGGACCAGATATAAATGTCCATTGTTTAAACAGTGATGCCCAACAATCTCATGGTCAGTGGATTCCTTCTTGTTATGGAAGGGTTTCTTCAAAGGGACAGAGGTTGTGACTGGTTTGTATTAGAGGTGCTGAATTATTTAGGTGTTTAAGAGTCTCCGCTGTGATTTACACCTTCGCTCATGGAGCGCTATCATCAATCAGCTGCTTCATCGTTACATTTTGTGGATGAACGTTTTGTTCCGTCTCATTAGGTGCCTTATTCAAAACTAATGAAATCTCCAGTCTGATTACAGTAATGCCTGTGCAGCTAAATTTAGTGACATCAAATAACCCCGCCGTCACACCGCGAGTCTGCTCTGTCGTACTAATTAGCCTGATGGATGGTAGGCTAATACGCGCCGAATCTTTTTGGCGTGTGCGCTAAGGCTAAGAATGGCACTTTCAATCACGCTGCTGATGAGGATGATTAGCAAGTTGATGATGCGGCTATAAACTTTTCAGTCGGGATAAATTGATGTTTAGACAATGTCATAAATTTTATTATGACACATTATAATAGCTGTAAGGTCTCAATTGACTTCAATATGATGATCTGTAGGTTACCCATACACAAATGTAATACATGTACATGTATAAAATATTCATACATAAAATACACCGATTAGCCATAACACCATAAAACCACCTCCTTGTTTCTACACTCACTGTCCATTTTATCAGCTCCACTTACCATATAGAAGCACTTTGTAGTTCTACAATTACTGACTGTAGTCCATCTGATTCTCTACATGCTTTTTTAACCTGCTTTCACCCTGTTCTTCAGCGGTCAGGACCCCCACAGGACCACCACAGAGCAGGTATTATTTAGGTGGTGGATGATTCTCAGCACTGCAGTGACACTGACATGGTGGTGGTGTGTTAGTGTGTGTTGTGCTGGTATGAGTGGATCAGACACAGCAGCGCTGCTGGAGTTTTTAAATACCGTGTCCACTCACTGTCCACTCTATTAGACACTCCTACCTAGTTGGTCCTCCTTGTAGATGTAAAGTCAGAGACGATCGCTCATCTATTGCTGCTGTTTGAGTTGGTCATCTTCTAGACCTTCATCAGTGGTCACAGCACGCTGCCCATGGGGCGCTGTTGGCTGGAAATATTTGGTTGGTGGACTATTCTCAGTCCAGCAGGGACATATTAAACCCATCAGCGCTGCTGTGTCTGATCCACTCAGCACAACACACACTAACACACCACCACCATGTCAGTGTCACTGCAGTGCTGAGAATGATCCACCACCCAAATAATACCTGCTCTGTAGTGGTCCTGGGAAAATCCTGACCATTGAAGAACAGGGTGAAAGGGGGCAAACAAAGCATGCAGAGAAACAGATGGACTACAATCAGTAATTGTAGAACTACAAAGTGCTTCTATATGGTGGAGCTAATAAAATGGACAGTAAGTGTTGAAACAAAGAGGTGATTTTAATGTTATGGCTGATCGGTGTATGTCATATATTACATTTCCGTGTGGGTAAACATGATGAATTCTCTACAATTATTGTAATTTAAGAAAATAACAACTAATCTTGCATTCCATATACGATATATGGCCAAAATTATCCGGACACCTCAAGAGCTTGTTGGACACCCTGTTTCAAAATCATGGGCATTAATATGCTGGCCTTTACTCTTTTGGGCAGGCTTTTCAGAAGATTTTGTAGGGTGCCTATGGCAATGTATGCCACTTGTGACGGGCTGGGTCACAATCTCTTCTAATATGAACAGCAGTTTCTCAGTGATACTCAGGAGAGATGCTGCTCGCCTTCCTATAGAACAGATTTCTAATAGAATGGTATTCACATCTCTCTCTCTCTCTCTCTCTCTCTCGCTCTCTCTCTCTCTCTCTCTCTCTCTCTCTCTCTCTCTCTCTCTCTCTATCTATCTCTCTCTCTATCTCTCTCTTATCAGTCCTATCACTTGCTATTTTCTTCTCTTATGTGTAAAGTGCTGGTTTTATTCCTGAGTGGTGCAGTTCAGGGCTGTTATCCAATGTTGAGTCAGACGTGCATGAATCTGATGTGAAATGATGCAGTGTGTGGTAGAGCGAGATGGACGCTGCTGTGTATTATAAACTGAATCTCTAAATCGAAGGCAACTTAATCTCAGGGGAAACCAGTTACGTTCAACCATTACTTATTAGAGCTGCCAGACCAAATTTCACTGTCTATGTACTATTTACATGTAATGCTAGATCAATATTTATATGTGTATTCCAGGGGGAGAATCCACATTTGAATTTGTAACATGCTTTAACACACAGTCTGTATTTTATTACTTTATTTTTTTTGCATTGCCCCCTTTTTCCTCCCAATCTAGTTGTATCCAAATATCAAACTGTATTTTTCTCCATCGTTACAGACCCCCACCCTGACTGAGGATGGCAGCAGAGTCTCACATGCCCCTTTCAACAGGCCTCTTTTAAATAATTGCTAACTGAAACCAGTGTGGCACACAGAGAGTCACACACTGCTATATGTGGCCCATTCATTCCTCGTGCATTTGCCTCAACCAGCCAGCAGAGGTCACAATTGCAACAGCAATCAGGAATCCATTTGACCATTTCTTTCATCAGATAAAGCCAATTGTGCCTCAAAGACTTAAGATCTCAGCGGTGGTAAGCTAGCTCAGTAGACCCAGGCTAGCTCCTCTTGAGTGCCACACACAACCCAATTAAACAAGTGCAACATACAGTAAAAACCCCAGAAGAGTTTGTTGATCTGCCATCATGTGAGTATGTAGGTATTGAGTAGCCACCTGGCTTCCAAATGGCCTTCACCCTGCCTTTACTTGTATTTAAGGTGGTCACAGTCACAAAGCCCCAGCTTATTCCAAAGCAGCTATTCTTAGTGGACAGGGACCTGCTGCGACCCAGGCCAGGATAAAACAGTTGATAAACATGAGTGATATTATTTGTTTTTTAGCCAGGCAACATATAGGCATCTGAAACATATGACAGTATGGACCTTTTTTAAGAAAGACAAGTATGGTGGAATTTTAATGAAATACCTTTGTGCCTAAAAGCTGGACCATTCAGACTAGAGGTGGATGGTCATTCCACCACCGAAAATCCAAACCTTATGGACATGCTTTGCTTGCAGATTTGGTCAGACCAGTCCTGAAGATCCACCGTATCCAGTGGCCTTTAAGGCCTGGAAAGCTAGAACCAGATTCTTGCACATTTGAAGGACCAGAGCATCTCCTGTGCTCCCTCTTTACCATCTTTATTTCTGTCTTTCTCCCTCTAGTGTATCAGCATCTCTGTTTCTTTGCTCTAATGTTGTGCGCTCGGTCTCTCTCTCTGAATAAGATGTGATCGGTGGAGCATGCACTGTATCAGCAGGTCACTGAACGAGGAACTGTTTATTATGTTGGCGATGCTCTTTCCCTTGATCTTTCTCCAGCCCAGAGAGGAGAAGGTCTATCATGATCACAGGAATCATTCTGGAATCATCCCAAAAAGGTCACATGTGGAAAAAATGGTTTAACCTAGACTCTGCTATACGGAACACCTATTTTTACAGATATTCCGACCATACAGGTGTAGGTACAAGCTAAGTATTACAGCCTTCCTTATTTGAAAAAGACTTAGCAGGGGGTCCCTTGTACCACGGAAAATGGGCTTTATTATATTGTACCTGTAGTGCTTTTCTGAACCAATAGGTGGCAGTGTTGTTTTACAAAAGTCAATTGTAATTGGTGCTGTTTATTATTGGCTGCATTTATTTTTTAGGTGCTTTACAGTGGTATTTTTAGATGCAGGTACAGTGGTGCCACAGCTTTAGGGTTCCAGAAGCTTGGTTTGATCGTCGCCGTCATTCACCTTCAGTAGGAAGTTTTGTGTATGGTTGTTTTCTCTTTCTCTGCTTGAGCTTCCTCCAGGTACTTTTTTTCTCCCACCTCTCATGAACATACAGAAGGTGATTTGTAAACTAAAAAGCACCCAGGGGAGAGAGAGATTGGGTATATGGCACATATTACAGCGTCAGATAAATCGGTGCCCTGTCCAGGGTGTATTCCTGCATTACGCCCACTTTTTATAGATAGGCTTCAGACCCACTAGGGCCCTGAACAGATAACGAATATTAATAAACAAATACCTCCTGTCTAAAAAGCCACTATGTATTGCAATAATGCCAGGATCACGATCAGGTATGTTTATTCTTTTACAAAAGGCTCAGTGGTGCAGCAGGTAGTGTCGGTGTTGTACAGCTCCACAGTACTGGGAAGTGGGAACTCTGATGAGATTTTTAATATGATGTTCTGGCCCTGGATCCACTATGATCCTGACAGTTTCTAAATATAACTGTACAAATAAAGTAACTGTAATGTCTTTATATTTTTTTACATTTTCAGCATTTAGCAGACGCTTTTATCCAAAGCGACTTACAGTTATGACTGAACACAATTTTAAGCAATTAAGGGTTAAGGGCCTTGCTCAGGGGCCCAACAGTGGCAGCTTGGTGGAGGTCAGGCTTGAAGCGGCAACCTTCTTATTACTAGTCCAGTAACTTAACCACTGAGCTATCACTGCCCACGCCAGAATCTTACATGCCAGAACTGACTGCTTAGGTGAGGATCAAACCGTGGTTCCAAACAGAGGCAACAATTGAGCCATATTGCTGTGCAGCACCCACTTGTATCTAGTTTTTTTATTTGTTTATTAGGATTTTAACGTCATGTTTTGCACACTTTGGTTTCATTCATGACAGGAACGGTAGTTACTCATTACACAAGATTCATCAGTTCACAAGGTTATATCGAACACAGTCATGGACAATTTAGTGTCTCCAATTTACCTCACTTGCATGTCTTTGGACTGTGGGAAGAAACCGGAGCACCCGGAGTAAACCCACGCGGACACGGGGAGAACATGCAAACTCCACACAGAAAGGACCCGGACCTCCCCACCTGGGTATCGAACCCAGGACCTTCTTGCTGTGAGGCGACAGTCCTACCCACTTAGCTACTGTGCCGCCCCCTTGTATCTAGTAAAGACTGGTAAAATATTCCCCCGTCCAGTCCACATGTACACCTAGGGACATTTAGAGTATTTAATTAGCACTGGAATGTTGTTGGAATGAAATAGGAAACAATAGTACCAAAAGGACTCTCTACAAATGGTAACGAACTAGGGATCAAACCTGAGTCTTTGAGCTTATACTACTTTCTGCTTTATTGTGCCAAACTTTAATAATATGATTTATTACTTTATTTTAACTAACAGATTCATAATGGTCAGAATTAATTAATGATATCATAAGATCAAGCAAGTTTGTGATGCCAGTGTGATGATGGTGTTATGCAGCTTGAATAATGGTGTTAGTCTGATTTATTCCTTTTTGTAAGCATTAAGAATTATTATGGATTAAGGGGTGCGGGGTGTGGATCACCAGGAGGAATATAAACAACAGTTTCTGCTTCATTGTGTTTTTGAAATGTTTCGACTTTGTTTAAATTAAAAACTAAGACCATTTTAAATTGAATCGTTCTAATAAGAAATGCGTTTCGTTTTGACATCTTAGGCACCACGTAGGCATCCGTAGCAGCACTTTCGAAAGTGTACTGTGTAGGGAAAAATGGCGGAACCCGAAACGGTAAAGGATATGAATTCGCCCAGAAGCGACAGGGTAAGGATTATACGCATTTACGTACTAAAACCAGCCTTAAATTGTGTATTAAAGTTAAACCGAGATTATGATGCTGTTTTACAATTACAGATATTTTACTGTGAATGTGATGAAACATGTTGGCCGTAGGAACACGCGTTGTGACTTGGGTTGGAATCTAATCAACATAGTGCTACACTATACAGTGTGCACTGAGTAGTGTTAGATGGGGTACATTCTTGCACACTAGCTAGGGGGCTGGTGTGCGGTTTGAGATACAGCCATTGAAAGCGTTATGTAGACGTTCATGCTTAGAAGAAATATTTTATCTTTACAAATATGAAATGTTTACATTACAAATACGATGTTATTTTGAATTAGACTTTGCTTAATTATTTTTAAGAATTCAAGTTTATATTAGATTATTAGAGTCTAAAGCCCACCTGTTAGCCTAGCATAGCCTAGCCTTTAGCAGTTCGATTATATTTGATTAACAGATTTTCCTTTAGTAGAATCAGTATTTGTTCCAGACATTTAACGAATTGTTAATGTTTGTTAAATAAACACGCCAAGAATGAAACTTTGATCGTTTTGTGTTGTAGTTCGTGTTTTTGTGGTTTTGTTAGCATTTTGGCTAAAGCTAGTCGAATCCCCACAGCCAGATATTAACTATCCGAATTATTATTTAACATCAAAATAATTTGTGTTATTCCAGAGATTTAAAATGAACTGAACCTGGGTCAATCGTATCTGTATGGCTTGAGGATAAAGCTCTTTGGCCTGTCTTAACGCCTTTGCTACAAAGCTCATTAACTTTAAGCTTTGTGTTTTTGTTTTCTTTCTTTCTACTTTACTAAATCTTCCCATTTAGTCATTTCCAGTTCCCGACTGTGAATCTGTTGCTGCTTGCACGACCCTCGATCTGATCAAGGAGATCCTTGTTTGTTTCAGTAGTACTGGAAGCACATTCTGATTTAGTAGGTGAAGCTGCAAGAAACTCTTTAGAGACGATTAAAGCCACTGCTTTGTACTTTGTCTTGATATATAGCTGCTGATATACAGAAAGTTTTCAGACATCTTGACTTTTCTGCACACATTTTGATTCTGAATGGATATAATTACCATTTTTGTCTTCATTTAATTACCCAGAATGATTCAGGTTTTTTTTTAATACTTTGTAAAAGCTCTAGTCTTTGCACACCTGGATTTGGGCAGTTTATCCTATATTTCATGGCCTGACAAAAAGTCAGGAGAGAGGAGGATGGATAAACATGTGATTCTTGTTGGAAGTGACAAGAATGGACTGGATTAGCAGGGAGTTTATTAGAGAGACAGGTAGGATGTTTTGGAGGCAAACTTAGGGAGGCCAGATTGAGATGGTTTGGGCATGTGCAGAGGAGGGATGAGAGTTCTGTCAGGAAAAGGGTGCTGAGGATGAGAGGCAAAAGAGGAGGTTTATGGATGCTGTAAGGAAGGAAAAGGTGGTTTGGCGTGACAGAGGAGGATGCTTAAGGCAGGGTAAGATGGAGATAAATCATCCGCTGTGGACATCTTTAACAGAACAAGACTTTACTCAGGACTTTTAGAGCTTGTTTAAAAGGACTGTTGTGTTCTTTCTTACCAGGTAGCCAAAACTCTGAAGGTACAAAGCTCTTCTATTTCAACATTATTGACTTCAGTATGTTCTTGATAACTCAAAGCCTTGCTACAATTTGATCGTGGAGATCCACAGACAGTTCTTTAGACGTCATGGTTTGGTTTTTGTCCTGACAGTTCAGTGTAAATTGTGGCCTTTAAAGACCCAGGTGTGCCTTTCCAAATCATCAAAAAATTCTGTACAGACAAATTGGTGCAAACAGGATGCATCTGACCATAGTTTAAATGTTAGTGCCACAGCAAAGAGTCTGAATATTTTCTGAATATACTGTGTGCAAATCCAGCCTATGTCTGTAATATTTATCTGCCAATGTGCTGCACACTAGTAGTAGATAAAACCAATCACATGAACTTAATAACTGAACGGAGTGTCCCCATACCTTTGGTCATATCATTCAGCACTGTTGCTTGAGCTGACCTTGTTAATGAAAAACGTACAGGGAGCAGGATCTTTATGTTTGGTGGTGTTTTGAGCAGAGCAGATGCTTCAGCACAAAATAAATTGAAATTTCTGGGTTTGATTCTCTGTAGAGCTCCAGCCCTGGTGAGATGGGTGCTGCAGAGACGAGGAGGAGGAGGAGGAAGTGTTCCACCTCCTCAGATGAAGGAGATAGTGATGGAGATGATCAGAAGAGGACTAACGGTAAGATCGACAAGCCAAATTCAATGGGAATTGGGACACCCCCCCCCCCCCCCCCATTAGTTACAAGTGTGTTTTTAGGACACAGCAGTTTTCTGATTAAAGACACCAGACTGAGGTGCCCAGGTGGTGCAGCGGGATATTCCGCTAGCACACCAGCGCTGAGATTCTGAACTCCTCGGTTCGAAACTCAGCGTTGCCACCGGTCAGCTGGGCGCCATCTAGCAGGCATAATTGACAGTGCCTGCAGCAGACACGTTTCTGCTAGGGTGGGATGACCAGACTGTGTGGGTGGGGTCTTCAAATGCTGTGTTAGGACCCTGATTGGCAGATAGAGAGGCACCTGTGCAGAGTGCATAGGTGAGAAAGGGTTCCGCAAAGGGCTGCGTGCGAGTTGGAGGAGGCGTGAGCAGCAATATACCTCGATTGCAATCGGGGATCCCCCAGCAGCGGAAGACAAATTGACTACACTAAAGTGGGGAGAAAATGGGAGAAAAACGCATAAATAAAATAGGAAAAAAGACACCAGACTGATGAGCATCTGACTGCTCAGTTAGAACATATGACTCTCGCCGTCTTTTAAAGGCGATTAAAGTCTTTTATCACCTCTTTACTCAGCACTTACATGGAAACTAACCTGAACTTGCTATAGTAAATAGTTCTCTACATTTGTTTCAGCAGATTTGCATTTTAGACCGTTGTCCACTAAAGTAAGGAAATATTTACTGTGAGAAAGTGCCTCTCTAAGTAGTTCTGATTATGGAACATGGTTTTAAATTCAGCACTTTGATTGTTGTGACAAAACGTACAAGCAAAAAAAAATCCCAATTTTTTTCTCTGACATTGAGGTCCTCAAAGGAAAAGCCAAACTAAGAACCTCTAGTGCAGTAAACTGGCTCAGGTGTGGTGTCAGAATACCTGCTCTACCTTCTCGTTTTGCAGTAAGTCGACGTTCGGGCGACTTGGACCCGCTCTGAAAGAGCACAATGCATTCAGATCAAGCTTAAGCTTTCCATCAGCTATAGAGAAACTGCTGTCATTTTTCCCAGCAGAAACATTTTGCTCTTTTTGATTATTTAGCAAGGTTCGTCGTGCTCCTCAGCACAGATTTATTGAGCTTTTACTGCTCCTCTGAGTGCATCTTCAGCTCTTTCACTTCTAAGAGCATTTTAATGAATCACTGCTGCATAAAAAAACGTTCCCAATGTCCTCTTTAGCTAACAAGCATTGTGGGCTTATGCATTATTCATTTCCATTCAAAAGGAATAAAGATAAGTGTCATGGGCTTGGATTGCTGGATTGCCATTGGTGGGTTCATCAGAAAATGCTTTAAAAGTGTCATTTTTGCTGGACTTTGATACTTTAACAGTGACATTTATAATAATCATGTCATGTGTTTGGTGTAGATTTATTTCAGTGACTGTATACACTGATTAGGCATAACATTATGACCACCTCCTTGTTTCTACACTCACTGTCCATTTTATCAGCTCCACTTACCATATAGAAGCACTTTGTAGTCCATCTGTTTCTCCACATGCTTTGTTAGTCCCGTTTCACCCTGTTCTTCAATGGTCAGGACCCCCACAGGACCCCCGCAGAGCAGGTATTATTTAGGTGGTGGATCATTCTCAGAACTGCAGTGACACTGACATGGTGGTGGTGTGTTAGTGTGTGTTGTGCTGGTATGAGTGGATCAGACACAGCAGCGCTGCTGGAGTTTTAAATACCGTGTCCACTCACTGTCCACTCTATTAGACACTCCTACCTAGTTGGTCCACCTTGTAGATGTAATGTCAGAGACGATCGCTCATCTATTGCTGCTGTTTGAGTCGGTCATCTTCTAGAGCTTCATCAGTGGTCACAGGACGCTGCCCTTGGGGCGCTGTTGGCTGGATATTTTTGGTTGGTGGACTATTCTCAGTCCAGCAGTGACCGTGAGGTGCTGAGAATGACCCACCACCCAAATAATACCTGCTCTGTGGTGGTCCTGTCGGGGTCCTGACCATTAAAAGGGGGCTAACAAAGCATGCAGAGAAACAGATGGACTACAGTCAGTAATTGTAGAACTACAAAGTGCTTCTATATGGTAAGTGGAGCTGATAAAATGGACAGTGAGTGTAGAAACAAGGAGGTGGTTTTAATGTTATGGCTGATCGGTGTAACATGAAAATATAAATTAAGAAGAGGAATTTAAGAGGGCTCATGTTTCATTACAGCTATTTAGTCTAAATGTTTCATTTCATTTTCATTATTTTTCCACCCCTTTATCCTGGTCAGGGTTCCAGCAGGTCTGGTTTCCCCAGAATCACTGGGATACAGTGCAGTAGTGCATTTTTGTTAAAGAATTACAGGCTCATTGCATCTGTCTCATCCTGTGTTTGGGTGTGGTGGTGTTTTTTTTCTTGAAGATGGGGAGCGTAGTAGCCCTCCTGCAGAAAGAACCAGGGATGAAGAAGATAAGGCAGAGGTTCAAGATGCAGCACAGACACGGCAGTCAGGATCCAGCGGCTCTGACAGCGACAGCAGTGAAGACGACAGTGACGATGATGGCAGACATAAGATCAGGAGCAGTGTTGCACAAGTCTCGGTCAGTGCATCATATATTGATTCAAAATGGTTGTAAATGATGGGCGAACAGATATCCCACACCACAACCTACCGTTACCTGCAGTTACTCGGCCAGTCAGACTCTCATGATTATTTTTTTTTTTTTTTACCCACTGTGATATTTGGGTGATCTAGGTTTGAATCTCAGCAGTGCTGTTGGCACGTCTACACAGTTTTTTTTTGGCAATGTCTAGGGGGAGGAAAGGCTGAAGCCCTGTGATATACTGGCTCCCTGTCCAGGGTATTCCTGCCTTGTGTCCATTGTAAAGCAGATGATGAAAATGAATACCTCGAGAGCCGTATTGCGTTCGTGTGGTCACATCATGCTGCTCTGCAAGTTCCTTAACCTTAGTGCATGTGTCTCAACCGGCCAATAGACTGGTGCCTTGACAGTCGCATTTACAACAGCCTGAAAGGCTCGGTGGGTAGCACTGTCACCTCACAGCAAGAAGGTCCTGGGTTCAGTTTCCAGGTGGAACAGTCTGGGTCCTTTCTCTGTGAGGTTTGCATGTTCTCCCCGTGTCTGCGTGGGTTTCCTCTGGGAGTTCCAGTTTCCTTCCACAGTCCAGAGACGTGCAAGTGAGGTGAATTGGAGATACAAAATTGTCCATAACTTGTTTGATATTAAACTTGAACTGATGAATCTGTAGCCAACATTAAAAATTCTAATAAATAAAGAACAGCCTGAACCAGCTGACTGTTGTGGTGGTGGCTCATGTGTAGCAGCTTTGATGTTTGTCTCCCCTTTTTTTAGAGGGAAACACAGAACGAGAGCAGGAGACCCAGACGCAGGAGTTCTTCCACAGAGAGGTAATCATTACTTATGTTTCTCAACATACTCTCCAACACAAACTCTCTGTGTGTTCTAAGAAAACTATTTGTATGCAACCGTATCAGGAGCAACGGTGCAAGGTCGCGTTCACGCTCCGGCTCCAGATCTCCATCACCACAGAGATATTCAAACAGATATGGCAGGTGAGCACACGATGGTTTGGATCTTGGTGCTACTTCACATTTTTTGGCTTTGTCTGTTTGTATAAAGCATATTAAAACCCCCACCCCTTCCCCCTTCTCAGGCCTCGAGACGGTGACAGAGATTGGCGTCAAGGTCGAGGCCCCAGCAGAGAGCGAGACGAGGACCGTCGCTCAGATCGACGCTACAGCAGAAACCGACACACTGATAGAGAGAGGTTCGGCTCCAGAAGGGCGAGGTCTGCTTCTCCATCTCAAAAGGACGATCCCCCCACAGAGGAGCCTCCTGTCAAGAAGAAGAAGGAGGAGCTGGACCCAATTCTGACCCGCACCGGAGGAGCTTACATTCCACCCGCCAAGCTGAGAATGATGCAGGCCCAGATTACAGATAAGAGCAGGTCAGGAATCAGCACTTAGGATGAACTTCTGAAATGAGCTAGATTGGTTTTATACTTTATCTTGACAGTTGAGCAGCACTTGCATGAAATCCTGGTGGATAACAAAAAAATCACTTGGAAAAATGACAGAACAGCGTAAGAAATGTATTACTGGGCACTCATTAGTAATAGCATGCAAGCCAACCACTGCTGAGATGTCGAGCTCTCAGCTGCACAGATTTGATTGGCTGTGTATGTGGCAAGACGGGCTGAATGGATTCCTCAAAGCTGCCGCAATTGCGGCCTCTGCGGGCTGGTCGTGGCGCAGCACAGAGATGGTAAATTACAGATCACAGTGCGTGACTGTCTGTATGTGATACTGATCCCTGTGTAAACCTGCCTTGTGCAGGTGAAAAGAAGCGGTTAACTACTACACACGTCGGAGAGGGTGTGTGTTAGGTACAGTCGTCTCCGGCCAGGGTAAAGTCTGCAGCAGTGAAGCAAATACAACTAGGAAATTGGACATGACTAGATTGGGAGACAAAAGGAAAAAATGCATCAATATAGGAAAAATAATTATTGACTAGAAGGCATGAAGGTCGTGTTTAAAAAGCATGAAAAACAGAGGGTCAGCTGGACTTAATCCTACTGTCGGGACCACAGATTTTTTTTAATACACCATGCAAACCATTTGTTTTTTGGTCAGCCAGGCTTAAGAGCCAATCATGCTGCCAAAACCTTGATTTCCCACATTGTACTTACCAGGATGGGCCCAATTAGTCAAAACCAAAAGTTATTCAGGCGGAATTATTCTGCTTATGTCAGTCAGCATGGTCCTTAATGTTATCTCCTTTATTCAATGTAAGATTTTCATCCTGATCTTTTACATGTTTGTATCTGAAATCTGAAAGTTTAATCAATATTACGATGAGCAGCTTGACCATTTGAGGCTGTACATATGAATTATCAGAGCAAAAATACTATTCATTTTTCCTGATTTCACTCCGATAAAATGTGTATATAATAATCTGTATCAGGATTTAACTTAATGAACTGGAGGCCGATCCCAGGACCGTCAACAGTCCTCACTTATGAAATTGGCAGCTCTTCAGGACTCATTACTTTCTCTAATCTGTTTTAGTCTGGCGTTCCAGAGGATGAGCTGGGAGGCTCTGAAGAAGTCCATCAATGGTCTCATCAACAAGGTGAACGTGTCCAACATCGGCAACATCATTCAGGAGCTGCTGCAGGAGAACATCGTCAGGGGCAGGTAATGATCATCACTACTCACTGCTGTATGTTTTGCACCCCAGGAAATTTCAGAATTAGCTTTTTAATGCCAAACCTTGGGGCTTTGTTTGCATCTTCACATTGTTTGCAGCAGCCCGCTGGCCGATCAGTAGGCCATGTCTAAATCAGAGATGATTTGAACTTGTTTCTTTTTATTGGTAATGCAATAGTAATTGCTTTTGTTTGGCCAGTTCACTGTCCCAAGTAGTGGAGGATACACATAGGAGCATGGCTCTCAGAGAATCCACCGCTTTCTGGTGTAAAGAAGTGACCAGCGACTGCTTTCACTGGTTTAGAGTAACTTGTAGAAAACCAAATCGACCCACACTGTGTTTTAAACACATAAACGTTTTACTTGAAGAAAAGGAAGCTGGACTTACCGACATACATCTGTAAACAGTGGTGCTTGTGACCAGTGTGTGTTTACTGTTCTAGGTTCATTTCAGGAGAGGATTAGGAAACACAAACACAATTAAATATTAATGTATTTATTGAATAAAGCATATGTTTAAATTATTAATAACTGACCTTGTGTACAAAACAAATAACCCCTTACAGTGCAGTCAGCCCACACAACCAATTAACAACGATAGTTTGGTTCTATTAGACCAGACAAACCCAGTCTTTTATGTTTGTTTATTCAATTTACATTTTCAGCATTTAGCAGACGCTCTTATCCAGAGCGCGACTTACAAACTAGGAAAACAAATCTGCTCAAACCTGTTAGAACCAAATCTTGCAAGAAATAGATAAGAGTGTGCTAAGTAAGTACAAGTCAGCTTAAGTGCTTGGTAAACAGGTGATGATGGTTTTTAATCATTTTTTAAAGACAGCAAGAGACTCAGATGTTCAGGCAGATATGGGAAGCTTGTTCCACCACTTGAGTGCAAGTACAGAAAAGAGCCTTGATGCTCGTCTTCCTCGAGTCCTGAGTGGAGGATCAAGTCGAGCGAGACTAGTGGCTCGGAGGTTGCGTGGTACAGAGCGGGGTTTGATTAGACCACGATTGTTAATTTATTGTGCTGTATTTATATATAATTGTGTGTGTGTTTCAGGGGTCTTTTGGCCCGATCTGTGCTTCAGGCTCAGAGCGCGTCTCCCATCTTTACCCACGTCTACGCTGCCGTGGTGGCCATCATCAACTCCAAATTCCCTCAGATAGGAGATCTCATCCTTAAGAGGCTCGTCCTCAACTTCCGCAAAGGCTACAGAAGAAATGACAAGGTATAATTAATAATCCATAATAATCCACAATCTCTGTTAAACATACAGGCAAATTCATTCATCATCATTGGATTGGGTATGATGTCAGAAATGAGGTTTTTTAGCATATTGTCTGTGATCTATTGTTTAATACTGTTAGGGTCCTGCATGTGGAAACACCACTTTCTGATGTAACATTTTAACACCGCAAAAACACACAAATTCAGTGTGTAAAGACATAATGAATAGAAATTGCATTCGTGACCAGCTTCAGGTTCTCAGAAGAACTTACTGTTTTATTTCTCCACAGCAACAATGTCTGACAGCTTCTAAGTTCGTGGCTCATCTCATCAATCAGAATGTGGTACGTACTAACAGCATCTCTCATGTTCCTTTATATTATAGCACAGGTCTTGCTTTTAAATATTTCTTATTAGCTATCTACTGCAGAATGAACCGGTCGGTTGAAGGATGGATGTTCAGTACATTTTTAAGAAGGTGTTGTAATGACACTGATTTGCCACCTGGTGGTGTCGCAGATCCTTTATCAAGTCCGTTCGGCAGGGCGTTCATTATAGACTGAACACATGTAGCTGAAAATGTGGACACGGATCAAGCAACTGCAATCGAAATTATTATTAATTATTTACAATTATGGCATTTAGCAGAACCTTTTTTCCCCAAGGCCACTTACCGTTTTTACCGACTACAGTGCAAGCAATTAAGGGTTAGGGGCCTTGTTTAGGAGCCCAATTATGGCAACTTGGCAGCAGTTGGACTTTAACCAGTGACCTTCTGATCAACAGTCCAGTGCCTATTCTGTCCCACTACCTGTCATCCGCGCTTCGAATCTCAAGGATTTGCTATTTCTCTCAGTCCAAAGCTCAGACAAAATAGGTGGGGCATCTGCTGTATAAACTGTGCCATATCAGGTACGGACTTGATTGAGTCCATTGTCACCGCTGTGGTGACACCTAAATACGGGAGCAATCGAAAGGGGGGGGGGGGGGGGAGCGTACTTTTATTTCTGACTTTGAGCCATCATCAGTATTAAAATTTTAATTAAAGCTTGGCATCTGGTCCACACATCGAGGCTGCACCCCAAATATTTGGACATGCTGTTTAGATAGATAGATAGATAGATAGATAGATAGATAGATAGATAGATAGATAGATAGATAGATAGATAGATAGATAGATAGATAGATAGATAGATAGATAGATAGATAGATAGATAGATAGATAACTTTATTAATCTCATAGGGACAGTTATTACAGCAGCTCAGGATACATTAAGGCAAAAAGTATTAAAGTATGCAAGTAGTGTTATACAACTCTATGTAATTAAATAAATAGAATAAGAAATGTATTATGTAATATAATGAGATATGTAATATACTAAACTGTTGTAAGGTGTTCTTTGCAGTAAATATTAACAGGAGTGTAATGTAGGTTCCATAAACAGAGAGCCAAATCGTGCTCCATGAGTCTATCCTAATAGTGTCTCAGTGTTCAATGATGTCCCACACCGGTGAAGTGTTATACAGCGTGATCGCTGCTGGTACGAACGATTAAGTACATCAGTGGTTTAGGATGCAGCACATGTGTGACCATTCAACTCTTTTGCTCAGTAGCTTCAACTTGTGAAATCTCATTGTTTGCCTGAGACCCAGGATGTGCAAAATAAAACTCTGCTCCATAGTGTTTGATATTTTAAATGAATTACACGTTTAAAGGAGTTCACTAGTCTTACCTCATGCTTTGTATAATCGTCCGAAGTCGTTCAGTCTGACACATGCGATACAGGACACATTTGTAAAGGGGAGTGTTTACTTTACACCAGTGTAATTTGATGATAGAGGTCAGGAGTGTTACAGTCGATGTGTTAGGTTTATATTGCTTATGTCCTTCGTTCAGGCTCATGAGGTGCTGTGTTTGGAGATGCTGACTCTGCTGCTGGAACGACCCACTGATGACAGCGTGGAGGTCGCCATCAGCTTTCTGAAGGAGTGTGGCCTCAAACTCACTGAGGTTTCTCCTCGAGGCATTAATGGTACAATCCCAATCCTACACTCAATCTCATTACTATAATGCTAAAGCACAGCTTAGTTCATATTGAAAGATGTGTTGTGTATGTATTGAAGAATATACACAAAATAGCCAAAAGTATTTGGACACCTGACCTTGTGCTTGTTATACATTCCATTTTAAAAAACAAATGGATTTAAATAGGGTTATCTCTGTGTGATCTTGTCAGCTATAACAGCCACTATTCTGAGAAGGCCTCACACAGGACTTGGAAGTAAGTCTGTGGGAATCTGTGCCGATTCAGTCAAAAGATCATTTGTATGGCTGTAATTGAGCACTGCCACACTTAGTAAACAACAGGCAACCCTCTGGAGCTGATTAGAGTGACATAACTTGTCTGCAACCTCATCAGTTGTTCTCCTGTTATAGCTCTCAGCTTGCTAATTATACCCTCACCTCTGAGAGACGCCTTTATTTCCAACAGGCGTGATGATGACGTACAAATTAGCTTCTCACGCTGCTCAGATGTATGCTGCGTGAAGCTGTAGAGAGATGTCAACAAGAACAAACGAACACTGAAGGGTTCTGGAATGCACTAAATTAGGTCAGACCACTATTGGCCAAAAGTATGTGGACATCTGACCATGTACTTGCTGGACATTCTATTCTCAAACCACAGGCATTAATATAACAGTGTTTTCGTTTTCCGTTTTGTGTGTACCTGTGAGAATTTGTGCCTGTCTGGTTCAGAGAGCATTTGTGAGGTCAGGCTGATGATGTTGGACAAAAAGGCTTGTCTTGCTGTTGATGTTCCAAGTAATCCCACAGTTTTTTTTTTTAAGTGCAGATGTGGTCAGACCATGTCTAGAAGGATCTTGTTTTGCACACAGCTGGAAGCATATATTAGATTTTCCACACCTGTTAGCAAGGGGTGTGACTGAAAAGCCTGGATCTGATTGTCTGCATACTTTTAAGCAAAATTTAGAGCAGTTTTGATCTGATCTGAATCTGATCTTCATGTGTGGTCACTGTATCTTCTGTGCTGTTTTTTTTTTTGTAGCGATATTTGAGCGGCTGAGAAACATCCTGCACGAGTCAGAGATCGATAAGCGCGTTCAATACATGATTGAGGTGATGTTTGCCATTAGGAAGGATGGTTTTAAGGACCATCCCATCATCTCAGAGGGGCTGGACTTGGTGGAGGAGGAGGACCAGTTCACCCACATGCTCCCCCTGGAGGATGATTACAACCCTGAGGACATACTCAGTAAGAACTGTACACTCTCACGACTCTCATACAACATCTTACACAAGGTTCGACTTGTGCCTTTAAGCCTTTATCGGAATATTCTCTTGCCAAGCTTAAACCACTAGACATGAAATTTAATTTCAAAACCAAAACCCTATTTTTTCTTTTTGTTTATGCATGTTCTCCCTTTTTGTCATGATTTTAGCATAGCCAATTAGTCTTCCGCTGCTGGAGATCCTGATTGTGTCCGAGGAGGGTATATTCGACTGTCCTTCAACCCTTTCTTTTTCGCTCGTGCCTTGGGCTCCTTCACGTCTGCACATGTGCCTGGGGTTGCTAATCAGGGTCCCCACCCACTTATTAGTCTGCTCTTTTTACACCCAGCAGACTTGATAGCCAGTTTTGTCTGCTGCAGGCGCTGCTTATTCTGCCCGGTAGCAGAGCTGAGATTCGAACCGGGGAATCTTACTGCTGGTGTGCCAGCGGGAATATCCTGCTGTGCCACCTGGGCACCAAAACCCTATTTTTTTGTAAAAACAAACACATTTAGAATTTAGAATTTGGTGCCTGCAACACACCTCTGCCCAACAAAAGGTAGGGCAGAGGTGTGTTTACCCCTGTGTACTATTACCGTATATATTATTTAGACTATTTAATGATTTGGAAATTGAGGACATTAATTGTTGCAGTTCTGCAAGTGGAATTTTTGCTTGATACGAGACTTCAGGACTCTGGACTGCTGGCAGGCCAGTCAATCACAAACACTCTACAAAGCAATGCTGGTGTAGCATTTGTGCAAAGACACACACACACACACACACACAATTCATTTCTTGTCTGAACTTAAAGCTACATCTCTGCTCTGTCTGATTCATTTCACTCTGTCCTTTGCGTCTGTGCAGTTCCTCGTACCGTGTACACAGCAGCACATTTGGCATTTTGAATACAAAGGGAGCTAATGGAAAAGCTCTAAGATCAGATTTACAGGGCATCAAAACAGCGATTATCACATGATCACTTTTTTCTAAATCCCTTCTCATACACAGCAAATCCTTGTTCATGGCTAATTAGTGCTGATTACATCTCCTCCACCAGCCTCTTCATTCCTCTGACGTGTGTAATTGCTCACCGAGGGTTGCTGATACAACACAAACACTTTCTTTTCTGTTCCACAGACGTTTTCAAGATGGATCCGGACTTTCTGGAGAATGAAGAGAAGTACAAGGCCATTAAGAAGGGTGAGTTTAGGGTGTGTGGGGAAAAAATCACCCCCCTCCCTTTATTTTCCTCATCTAGTTGTTTCCAATTTACTGTTGCACACTGCAGTTCTCTGTCGCTTGCACCATCCCGGACTGGAAGCAGGATGTCCACAGACGATTATGCACAGCCTTTGACAAGACTAGGACCTGGTGTGAATCCTGTCGCTCAGCCAGAGACAAATAAAACCCGTCCAACCTTCCCATTGTCAGACATGGTAGCCACATCCAATTCCCCTGCTGTAACCTCCTCTGCAGAAACAGATCCCCACCCAGACCAATGAGAGCGGCAGATTATTGCATACCTCCTCCAACCCGTTTGTTTCACTTGCCAGAGACGAAATGCTCTGCTGTCCATGAATCAACCCTCTCTAGTTTGGAAAAGGGTGGTATGGTGGCTCGGTGGGTAGCACTGTCACCTCACTGCAAGAAGATCCTGGGTTTGATTCCCATGTGGAGTGGTCCGGGTCATTTCTGTGTGGAGTGTGCATGTTTTTCCTGTGCCTACCTGGGTTTCCTGTAAATTGGAGGTAAACTGGAGATACAAAATTGTCCATGACTGAATCTTGTGCAACCAGTAATTATCTGTCCTGTCATGAATTTAACTAAAGTGTGTAAAACATGACATTAAAATCCTAATAAAATTCAATAAATAAAATAAAATCTCTAGTTTAGGTGCCTCAATCAGCCAGCAGAGGCCACAACAACAGCATGTTTGACCCTTTCCTCCCTCCCTCAAATTCAGCCATACTTGTATCTGAGTAGGTGCACAGCTGATCTTTAGCACAGCTGAAAACAGAGCTCAGGCTACCATTGGTGATGGGCTAACACATGGGAACGCTGTGCCACCTAATTGCCCTAAATTGCAAGTGATTTCAGTCCTGTTGATAAGCTAAACGTGTCAGAGCACACAGTGCTATACATCAGTGCACATGTATGTATATGCAGATTCATATCAATTAATACCTGTATGTTTATGCACCGGCCGGTTGTGCACTCTTCGGCCTGAGCTGGGGTGGTACAAACCGTCAGTGAGACCTTACAGACCTTAGATGTGTTGGTTGAGCATCAGAGCCAACAAACTCACAGATCTTTTGGAAGTAACTGGTGCTCACTGTTGACCTCAGTGATGAATGAATGTTTTAACAGAGATCCTGGACGAGGGAAGCAGTGACTCTGGTGATGACGCCGATGGTAGCGATGACGAAGAGGAGGAAGATGAAGATCAGGAAGAAGCTGAGGAAGGTAAATTGTTTAATCTTGATGTCTAAGCTTATTTAGTTCATTCTGGTTCAGAGGTTTACATACATTTTAAAGCAACATATATTCAACAGCATGCTTAGGGTGTTTATACTTGTGATCTTTTATTGCCACAGTTGTGGTCTGATGCCCTGTGCAGTGCAGGTCAGGTGGAACTACTGTAGTGTAATTGGATAGAGCTTTGTGGTGGTAATTGCTCCGGGGGGGAAAATCTTCCACCGTGCCTGCTCAGAAGGCGTGAAGGTAAAAGAACGAACGGCAGGAGCGAGTGCAGTTAACCTCTGGGGTGAAGAGCAGGTCATGTGACTAACACTGCTTCATCGTTATTGACCTCGTGTCTTTGTTTCTCTTCAGACCAATCCAACGTCACCATTCTGGACAAGACCGAGGTGAACCTGGTCTCGTTTCGTCGCACTATTTATCTGGCAATTCAGTCAAGGTGAGTGTGTGCACACAGCCAGCAGTGTTTAAAATAAGTGTGTGTGTGCTGTGTCAGCAGAATGAGGTCCGTGTGATACTGTCACCCAAAACGGTCAGAGCCAGCACCTTTTCTATAAATATTCCAGATATATTCACCAAAGCCCTCGCAGACTGACGGAGGCTGGATACTGGGCTTACTGGGATTTAAGACTAAAAAGACCTCCAGCAGGTGCTGTGACTTAGGCTGTAGTGAATCAAGTACTTTTTCAAAGCCACAGAATTGCACTGTAAAACTGTCCACTCTGCAGTACTGTGCCGTAAAACTGTCAGTGGCAAGGAGGTACACCCACCTCCGACCTTCCCGTCTTCACACACCAACGACTGTGTCTTTTATTAGCCAGACAAGGCCGGTGGCACCACAGAGACTTCTGGTCCCGGTGCTAGTGGGCTATTGTAACAGCCTGCTGAACCACATTAATTTATATTCATATAAATAAAACATTTTCATTTCTTGATATTTTGAATACTTAAGTATTTGGAATTAGGGGTGGGCGATATATTATCGTTCACGATAATACCGGTATAGTTGTAAACTCGAAATGATTTTTGCCATATCGCGATATTGTTAGCAAACGCGCGTCACTCGCTCTCAAGCGCGTAACAGTGAAATAACGGACAGAGAGTAGTACCGGAGTTAGCACTGAGGATGAACTAGTCCCTAAAAGCGGAGCTACATCACTAGTGTGGAAGTGTTTCGGATACAGAAGGTCAGACTCCAAACAAACGACTGTAATTTGCAAAACGTACAAAAATACGATGACGACAGACGGTGGCAACGTCACATTTATTTCGGCACCTAAAGCAAAAGCACCCGCGTGAGTACGAGGAGTGTCGGTCACTGCGTGAGTCCGAGAATGATGTGAGAACAAAAACTGTCAGTGAACGAACAGAATACACAGGTTACCACACAGGTTACCACACAGGTTACCATCTGAGAAAGTTTAAAACCCAAAAGCGCTGAGCGGAATGCTTTCCTTCACATATGAGCATGGAAACTGAATGACTGAGTCAATGAATCAGAATCGACTCTCTTCACACAACTCCGATTCAGAGATTCAGATGTATGAACCAATCAGAACTTCGAATTTAGCTCTCTCTTCATTGGTTGTTGTATAATTGACAGACACGCTTTCATTATTAAATGATAGCAAATCATGATCAAATATTAAACGTTTTCGGGATTTTTTTCATGCTCATTTATTTGAAGTAAAACGGACAGTATAAATGTGATTGTGAGATTCTGCTGGTTTGTTGTAATAATACAAAATATAAACACTGTAATTAGTCAGAATGTATCAGAAGTACAATGTTTTGTGATTTTAAGAGAACTTATAAACAATATAAGGTAAAATACGAGCAGTGACCTGCCATCGTACTTTAGGTTTACATTATATCGTATTGTATATCACCACTTCTCAAAGGCATATGGAGATATAACGTTTTTTAGCCATAGCGCACAGCCCTACTGGAAGTGATGCTTAATTTAATGTACATTTAGTAACATTTGTACCTTAGATTTCCTGAGTGTCTGCAAAACAAAAGTGTTTTTAAAATAAACTTTTAAAAAAAGTGTTCTTATATATCGCGAGTGAATATCGTTATCGCAAAAATATCCCAAAATATCGTGATATTATTTCAAGGCCATATCGCCCACCCCTATTTGGAATGTCAATGAAACAAAAGCTTTAATGGCATCTTTAAAGAGAAGATCTTCGTTTTCATCAGCTGTGCTTCTATATACAAAAATACAGTAAAATCTCACCCTATTTAATATATTTTAAATCTAAAATAAATAAATGAACAGCTGTGCTTTAGTGTACGCTGCATTGGATATGTCACCAGCCCACTGAACTGACCTGATTTCACCCTGCTTTGATTCCGAACTGAGAGTTTGACTTCCCCCTGACTGGGTGATCACGTGATCAGCTTTAGAAAGCCCTCTCTTTTCTTTAGGAGGACAGTAAAAAAAGTAGGCTGTTATGTTGGTTTTATCTGTAGTGGAACCTGGTTCCTTTAAGAGCATGCTGTGTATGTGTGTGTGTGTGTGTTTCCACTATATGATGGCGTAACCTGGCTAGTGTCAGGTCACATCTGTATCCTTTAATGACCTGTGTGGCTGCTGTCCTCTGTTGATTCGTTTCAAGCCATGCCACTGTCAAGTTTCCACTGTTGGACCCTTGAGCAATGCTCTTAACCCTCAGTTGCTTGCATTGTATTGATCACAATTGTAAGTCTGATTAAAAGCTGTAAATGTAAATACACATGAACTGATGTGGCAGTTATACTACTTGGCCAAATGTATGTGGACACCCCTCATATCAGTTGAGCCACACCCATGTTCTGTTCCAGCCTGACTCAACGAGGTCCAAAAAGATATTTTGGTGTGGAGAAAATTCATGAACCACATAAAACTCATTTGGGATCAATTGAAACGACTACCAGGCAGAATTCACATCTAACTTTACTGTAGTGCCTGACCCTTTTGGGTTCTATTTTGGTCACAAATTCCTGCAGACACTCCAAAATCTTGCCAAAATTCTCTTCAGAGTTCAGATGAGGCTTTTGAAGCCACAGAGTGGGAGGGGAAGTCCATTATAATTGTCATGGTTTTTGTATAGGATGTCCAAAAAGCTCATGATTAGGTGTCCACTTACTTTTGCTCCTTTGTTTTGCTCGTTTGTAATACCAGTCTGTCTGTGTGTAAGTGAAGGACATACAGTTTGTAGAGAAGCCTCCTCGTCTCCTGCTCAGTCTCTCTACTCTGTGTTAACGTGGTTAAATCTCCCCTGCTGTGTGCTTGCTAATCTGCAGAGATGGCAAGAGAGGAACGGCACTACCATCGTCTCCGAATGTCCCACAATGCACCAATACTTTAGTGCCAAACCCAGCAGATCGTCTGTTCTATATTTAGCAGCTTTTACTGTAGTACTTTCACACACGGGTGAGCTCACACACTGTTCCATACGAGCGTTCATCTTACCGCTTTAGCTTAGAAAATTGAGCCCAGGAGGGAATCACTTTTAAATCGTCCCTCCAAAGTCTAAATTTAACCAGCCTGATCGAGTTTATATGGAAATTCTATTATTAGACGTCAGAGGGACGCGGCTTACTGTTTCAGCTCACCCCCCAATCCAGTCGTATCCAATTAAATGCCTACTCTATACTGATTCGACCCTTCACCGCTGACTGAGGACGCCTCTCAACTGACTTGCGCCCCCTCCGGTACGCGCAGTCAGTACAGATAGTGCATTTTTTCACCTGCACGAGTCGAGTTCATATACTTGACGGGCACTGTGTATGGAGGGTCACACCCCCATCAGCATTATTCCTCAGCCCTGTGCAGGCACCATCACTCAGCCAGCAGGGGCCGCAGTCGCGCTAGTTATGAGGACCTATGATCCGACTTTTTTACCCTGAACAACAGCCAATTGTTGTTCATGCTGCCTTCCAGCCCAGTCGGAAAGGCAGAGCTGAGATTCAATACGATGTATTCGAAACCCAAACTCCGGTGAGCTAGCGTACTTTACCACTGCGCCACCTGAGCGGCTATTACTAGTCCGGTACCTTAACCGCTAGGCTACAACTGCCATACATCTTGTAAGTTACAGTAGGACCAGATTGTACAGAGAAAGTAAGATGCATTGTGTTGCCTGGGTTGCGGACATGATGTGAGTTGCCCTTTTTGGACCACTGCGCCACCCTCATGCCCCAAGAAGGTTTTAATTTTCATTAAATAATAGTGAAACATAGGAAGTGGGACTGTAGAGTAGAACAGTAAGATAAACACTGTGAGCAATATAAGTTCTACCTTCCACACACTGGATCTGTATTCCACCTTAACTCATATACTTAAATCTGGTTCCCAGCTTGACCTTGATTATTCAGTCTTGTTTTTTATTAGTCTTGGCCTTGTCCTGATCTTGACCAAGCTTGACCACCTTTCCAACATTGTATGTTAACATTTCTTGTTGTGTGTTTTCTTAGCTTGGACTTTGAGGAATGTGCTCACAAACTGATCAAGATGAACCTACCTGAGAGCCAGACGGTATGTTAGCCTCCCTTTCCTTCATTTTATTATCCTCTCAGACAAACATCTTAGTGCTCGATCACCCCGTGTGTATGTGAGTGTGTATGTTTGTGTGTGTGTCCTTCTCTGTTAGTCTGTGTGTAGTGGTGTGTGAGATGAAGGATGCAGTGTGGTGTGTATGATGAGTGTATTATGTGTGAGATCATCCCCAGGGAGGCATCTGTACCGGACCAGTACATTACAGATGTTCGGCAGCTGGTCAGACATGCAGCGCTATGCTTTTCCTCTCCTGAATATTGAGGATGTCTGTGTCGTCCACCTAGAACCAGTATCAGGTCTGATCCTGGTCTCCACTAGTGCATCACTGTCCCCTTCCAGCCCTGTTTACAGACAAATTGTTTAAATGGGCTGGACTCAGGACAGTAGCTCTGATGTTTGAACCTCAGATAAAGAAAAATTCACGTAGACGATCTCCAACGTTATGGAAACCAAGTCGTCATTACCACCCATAATTTAGGGTGGGATTTGGGTCAAGTGTTCATGTACATTTAGCCATACTGGCACACTACCAGGTCATGACCTCTGACCTACTTGTGGCTTACTAAAAATAGCCTGTCATTCTTTGGAGCGACTAACAGGAAGGTCCTGCAGCATCACATTTCGAATAGCTCTACCTGGACACCTCAAATCAATCATTCCAAGAAGCCCTGCAGGGTAGCGGAATAGATTTTTTCTTCCGTCATTCTTAATTGAGTGGGAAAATGACTAGGAATTCTGGGTAAATCTTTCTGGGTAAAGACGTGTGTGTCTGTGTGTGCACCCATATGTGTGTGCATGTGTCTGTGTGTGTTTGGTTGTTGGTGTGTGTGTGTGTATGCGTGTGTTTGTTTGTGTGTGTGTATGTATGTGTTTGTTTCTGTGTTTGTGTGTGTATGCATGTGTGTGTTTCTGTGTTTGTGTGTATGCATGTGTGTTTCTGTGTGTGCATGTGTTGATGTATGTGTGTGCATATGGTTTTTTGTGTGTGCACGTGTACATTTGTGTGTGCATGTCTTGGTGTCTGTGTGTGTCTATGTGCATTTGTGCGTGCATGTTTGTGTGCGTGTGTTTGTGTGCGTGTGTTTCTGTGCGTGTGTTTCTGTGCGTGTGTGTGCATGTGTTGGTGTACGTTTGTGTGTGTGTGTGTGTGTGTGTGTACTTTTGTGTGTGCTTTTCAGTACAGTTCACAGATTTTCAGTAGTTTTGGGTCAGGACTTTCTAAACCCTTTTCCAAAATCTTTATTATAGCTCAGTTCTGACTGTTGACCCGTGGACCATCCAGTCCGGCGGTGTTGAACTTCTCCAGCCGAGCACACCTGACTTCCCTAATCTAAGAACTATTTGTTCTCTTGGTGCCTTTTTTATCTGACGATCAGATTTAATAAAGTAGATCAGATGTGGAAATCTCACAGCTGAGCAGATCTTTATGTAGGTCAGTGTACAGTAACTGGCAGCAGTTCGTCCTCCAGCTCGTACTGTATTAAGATCTCGGTGTCTCATGGGATCCTGTAGAAGTGGAAGCTGAATTTCCTCTCATCTTAAGAGCATCTGCTGAATCTGGCAGATCTGCTCTTTTTCACACCTGGTTTGGCTGAAATGCCACGATGGATCAGCGTCCTCTCCGGGGTGTGTTACTGCACTGCGCTTAGTTATACCGGGGAATCCGTACCCACCGTGACCCTGACCAGGATTAAGTGGTTTTTAAACATGAAAATGAAATGGAAAAGATATTTTAGGGCACTCAGGGATACTATGCAGATTAATCACAGTAATAGTGTTTCTAAAACGAGAAAATTAAACATTAAATGGCCAAAGGTATTTGGACACCTGACCATAAACTTGTTGGATGTCCCATTTAAAAAACAAATGGTATTAAAATAGTGACCTCTGTGTGATCTTTTAAGCTTTACACAACCATTCTGCTCAGAAGGTATCTTGTAGGACTTGAAGCATGTCTATGAGAATTTGTGCCCATTCACTCCAAAAAGCATTTGTATGGCAGGGCACTGCGAGTTGTCTGTGTGTGGACGTCTGGCCAGGTCAGTGGCTCTGCTGACCATCAAACTTGTAACCGCTCTGCAGTGGTGTGCTAGCGTGTAAGACCACTATGCCGGGACCTTTTTACATAGTGTGAAATTAGTACCCATGAACGCTCCCGTGCTGAAAACCGGGCATCTCACAGATCCGGGTATAGAACAAAAAGATACATCAAGAACACTTGTACTGTTATTGATGGGTTGTAAATAGCAGACTGGTCTGGGACTCGTTGGTCTTGATGGTGTATTTGAGTTGGGAGAGAAAATGAAATGGAACGGGGGAGGAACGGATCATATAAAATGATTTAAAAGGCGGGATAATGATGTGCTGTAATGTAGGCTAATGGAATTTAGGCCAGCAGATGGTGGGTCATCTCTGCACTTAACCTTGCAACACTTAAAGAATTCAAAAATCAATTATTTAAAGGACATTTTATGCTTCCAGCTTTGTAGAAACAGTTTTGGGAAGGCCCTTTTCTGTTTCAGCATGACTGTACCCTTGTGCATAAGCAAGCTCTATAAAGATCTGATCTCAGCCCTAATGAACAGCTTTGGAATGAACTGGAACATCAATTGAGGCTGTCATCCTTTGACTGAATGGACACAAATTCCCACAGACGTACTTCAAAATATTGTGAAAATCCTTCTGAGATGAGCTGCTGCTGTTATGGCTGAAAAGATCACATAGAGGTCATTGTATTATAATACCATATGTTTTTGAAACGGGATGTCCAGCAAGCACCTGGTCCGGTGTCCAAATACTTTTGGCCATATGTATTGTATTTCTTTCTAAAACAGGGACCCCCTTTTCAATGCATTAATACTTCACATGATTGCAGCAAAACCACTTTTGTGTGCCTGTGTTATTGTTTTGTATAGACCGAGTGTTGCTTTGATGTTCGGTTTTTACCGCTTGCAGCTGAACTCAGTGTTTAATCTGATGACTCAAACTTTGACCCAGTTTTACAGTGGCTCGGGGGGTTTCACTGTCGCCTCACAGCAAGAAGGTCCTGGGTTTGATTCCCAGGTGGAGCGGTCTGAGTCCTTTCTGTGAGGAGTTTGTATGTTCTCCCTGTGTCTGTGTGGGTTTCCTATGGGAGCTCCGGTTTCCTCCCACAGTACAAAGACGTGCAAGTGAGGTGAATTGGAGATACAAAAATGTCCATGACTGTGCTCGATATTAAAATTTGAACTGATGAATCTTGTGTAACCAATAACTACCGTCTAACCTGACTTATAAATAAATAAACTGACCCAGTTTGCTGCTGACCAATCACATGAATTGTTTATATGACGTAGTTGAACATGTCTGCTACACTTCTGTTCTTTATGAGCATGTTCCGTTAGCGCTTGTAATGAACTCTTTGCTACTGACTGTATTAAAATACGACATTCTGGATGCCAAACTGTTTCTGCTCACAGTGTTTATGTTCCTCTTACTGTTCTACAGCTCCAGGCTGTTCTGAAGCGCTGTGATGTCTTCTATAATTTAATGGGATGCTATAAGCTCGTCAGTTATCCGTGAAACGAAATTTGCATCCCTAATAGCACCGCATTAGACATTAAATAGTACGTTCAGAAAATTTTTTTATAGCTTTAAGTAGGTCTATCCGAAATCCAGTCTGAGTGCCAAATGTTGCCCTTGGATTTAATTTGGCCTGCAACATCTCTCAGAGGATCCATTTCTAGTCTGCTCCTGATACTTATGATCGCTACGCAGCGGAGCTAATGATCCACCTGAACACGCTCAGACATCTTTACAGCCCTGTCACTGCTGAGCCAGGTGGAGATTTGGGTTTGTTAAGCGCTGCCTCCGTCCCTCATACCAAGCACCTTTCTGATCGTCCTCCAGGGGTATTGTATGCTTTATAGCCACCTGACACCTGACCATACCCTGTTGGATATGAAAAAAAAAAAAAAATGAGTGACTTATGTGTTATATCTTTACAGCTATAACATGTATGTCTGTGGGAATTTGTGCCTATTCAGTCAAAAGGGCATTTCTGTGGCTGGGAAGTGATTTTGGTCAAGGAAGCCTCAAATGATGTTCCAGTTCATTCCAAAGCTGCTCAGTAGAGGTCAGGGCTCTGTGCAGGACACTGTAGTCTCATTACATTAAACCTTTTCTTTGGGTGTGTTTGAAAACCTAGTGAGCTGCCTTGCTGTCTTACTGTCTACATAGGCAGCTGCCTAAGTAGAGAGGATTCTAATAAGTCATTGACTTATAAGACAGGTCGAACGCACTACTTAGACAAAGCAATTCCATCAGTTTTCGCTTACTAAGCTAACGCAGTTGGCCTCATCCCATTCAAACCAATGGGCTGAGGTGGCACAACGCGCTAGCATGCCAGCTAACGTCTCCCTCTGTGTATCGAAATGGGTTAAATTTGCTGACAAGCCCGAATTTGCGAATTAATGACGTTTGTGCACGTTTATGCAAATTAAAAATCAACAATAATTTATTTACGTTTGAAAAGAACTCTGTTTGTTGCTCCGCACCGTCCGCCATGTTTTATATTTTCCTGTAAGAAAAGTCGTGCCGCACTGATTTCTGGGATTGCCTTCACCGCTAAGGCAGCATCGGATGCTTCTTCATTATTCAGACAAAATACCATTCAGATTTAAGGTACCTTATTAGGGAGCATTTTAAGGTGTCTAGGATTTCGAACAGCCTTCTTCTCGGGAGCGTAGAATGACGTAAAATGCGTCTATGTAGAGAGCGCACTAGGTTTTCGAACACACCCTATATGTTTATGTCTTTATAGACGTTGTTTTGTGCACAGGGGTACAGTCATGCTGGAACAGGAAAGGGTCTTTAATAAAGTGTTGCACTTGTTTGGATGGAAATGTGACTTAACACCAGTCTTATGTGTTTCAGTTTTTGGAGTGTGTTGACGTTTAATTGATGTTTGTGTGTGTGTGTGTTTGCAGAAGGAGCTGTGTAACATGATTGTGGACTGCTGTGCCCAACAGAGAACCTATGAGAAGTTCTTCGGCCTGCTGGCCGGGGTAGGAATGATATATTTTTGTATTATCTTTGTTATTTTTTCTTTCTGACTGTCTTTCTATCCATCTGGGAGTCTGTTTGCCTTCCATTCTGTCCACCCATTTTCATTATAGCTATAAGACTGACTACGACTTGCAGCCCTAATCCTGGCTCTTTGTGTATCTAGTAGTCATTATTCCTTCATTCTCTCCACACAGAGGTTCTGTTTGCTGAAGAAAGAGTACATGGAGAGTTTTGAGGGGATTTTTCAGGAGCAGTATGAAACCATCCACCGACTGGAGACCAACAAACTGCGGAACGTGGCCCGGATGTTTGCACACCTCCTCTATACCGACTCCGTACCCTGGAGCGTAAGTGACTCACTTTTAAGCCGTCAGCTGATTCAGCAGTGCTTAATGTATCGCATCCGTCTGTCTATAATTCTGCTCATCAAAACAACTCAAAAGATCAGACCAGGAATCATTAGCTTGCCACTGCAGCAACTGTATAGTGCAGCTATAGAATACGTAAAGAATGGCATTGTCCTGTGTAGGAATCCATTTCTGGCTGGTATAAAGCAGTATGTGCTAGCCTTCCTACGAAGTTAGAAGAATTATTTATGTTTCTGTATTGATTTACATTTACGACACTTAGCAGGCGCTTTTATACAGATCAGCTGGGTTGATTGCCTTGCTTAGGGGAACAACAGTGGCAACTGGGCAAGGATCAGGCTTGAACATGCAACTTTTGAATTACTGGTGTAGAACCTTAACCAGGGGGTGGCTCAGTGGGTAGCACTGTCGCCACACAGCAAGAAGGTCCTGAGTTCGAGCCCCAAGCCGGGCGGTCAGAGTTCTTTCTGTGCGGACTTTGCATGTTCTCCCTGTGTCTGCGTGGGTGTTCTTCGGGTGCTCTGGTTTCCTCCCACAGTCCAAAAACATGCAGTCAGATTAATTGGAGACACTGAATTGTCCTATAGGTGAATGTGTGTGTGTGTGTATGTATGTATGTGTGTGTATGTACATGTGTGTGTATATATGTGTGTCTTCCTGTGATGTATAGTCAACTATCCTGAGTGATCGTATGTGAGAGGCAGAATGACAGCAAACCAGGATTACCTGAATCAACATACATTTTTATGACTGAGGCAGGGATGGACAGTCCTGCTCCTGTAGGGCTAAAGCAAAGGCCGGGTAGATGACCCAACTTATGATTAAAAACATAATCATGTTGAGTCCATGTCCAGGCAAGTCAGAGCTGTTTTGCTTGCATATTAAGCGGAGGGTTTGCATGTTTTGACTAATAAGTGTAGACCGGTTGAATGTGAACTTGACATCTTGACATCAAGAAACTTGAAATGTTTCATCCTGTTTTAATACAAAGTTTGACTCTGTGGATCTTTCTGTGACCCCTCAGGTTCTGGAGTGTATGAGGATGAGCGAGGAGACCACAACGTCATCCAGCCGTATCTTCGTGAAGATCCTGTTTCAGGAACTGTGTGCCTACATGGGACTCCCCAAACTCAACGAGAGACTCAAGGACATGTGAGGAACTACGTCCTTATTTAGATGGAATTGAATACTCTTGGTGAGAAGAACATCTGATCATTCTGTATGTTTTCTGTGCAGGACTCTGCAGCCTTTCTTTGAGGGCCTGTTCCCTCGCGATAACCCGAGGAACACCAGATTCGCCATCAACTTCTTCACCTCCATCGGCCTTGGTGGACTCACGTAAGAACAGCTTCTGTTTTAGTAAACTGGCTGATGAGTTTTTTCTGTAGACATCTACACTGATAATCATTTTTATGGACGATAGTAAATTAATTACTTTAGCCCCGCCCATTTTGGCTTAAGTCAGTGTTATAGTGTTGGCTTGATTTGGCTGTTTAGGCCATTCTCTTTGGTCAGGCGTGAAGATCGTGGTCTGAGAACTGAGATCCAAACATTGACCAACAAAACGTTACAACTCCATTTTTATATATAGTTTTAGGAATCATATTGTTTATACATGAACTAGGCATAACATTATGACCACTGACAGGTGAAGTGAATAACACTGATTATCTCTTCATCACGGCACCTGTTAGTGGGGGGGATATATTAGGCAGCAAGTGAACATTTTATCCTCAAAGGAGAAATGGGCGAGCGTGAGGATTTGAGCGAGTTTAACAAGGGCTAAATTGTAATGCTAGATGACTGGGTCAGGGCATCTCCAAAACTGCAGCCCTTGACAGGGGTGTTCCCGGTCTGCAGTGGTCAGTATCTATCAAAAGTGGTCCAAGGAAGGATCAGTGGTGAACCGGCAACAGGGTCATGGGCGGCCAAGGCTCATTGATGCACGTGGGGAGTGAAGGCTGGCCCGTGTGGTCCGATCCAACAGACGAGCTACTGTAGCTCAAATTGCTGAAGAAGTTAATGGTGGTTCTGATAGAAAGGTATCAGACTTCATGCCTCGACGGGTCAGAGCTGTTTCGGCTGCAAAAGGGGGACCAACACGATATTAGGAAGGTGGTCATAATGTTATGCCTGATCGGTGTAAGTTCAAGCCTCGCCCCCATTTCTCCAGTCATGCACTGGTTGAATCCATCACTGCTTAGATTTCTTATTAAACAACTGGTTATTGCATTTGTATTTAAAGTTCTTGGATCTTTTAACTATATTATGTACTGTAGATGGTGAAGGATCTAAACTGTTTGCAATGCTTTGTTGAGAAAATCTTTTTTAGAAATAACTGAACATTTCAATCAGAAGGTTTGGCACAAAGTGGTGAACCATTATCTAAAATTTCAGTTTTGAGTGTGTTTTGGTCCTCACATTCTAATTTGTTTAGATAAATACAGTGTTGATCAATGAAAACATTAAATACAGATTCATCTTTGGGACGTTGTGTACATGCACTACAGTGGCAGTATTTTAAAGTGTCCAGACTACATGACGCATGGCTCTAAATAAATGTAGAATTTGTGCTCTTGTTCATTTTTTTTACTTTTTCTTTCTTTCTGTCTCTACTTTCACTCTCTTCAAACAGAGACGAGCTGAGAGAGCACTTGAAGAACGCTCCTAAGATGATCATGACCCAGAATCAGGACGTGGAATCGTCAGACTCTTCCTCCTCTTCTTCCTCCTCCTCCTCTTCGTCGGACTCCTCCTCCTCTGATAGTGACAGCAGTAATAGTGACTCGGACAGCTCCAGCGACTCGGACAACTCCTCAGGTAGCTATTGAACCCAGGGCTTGTAAAAAAAAAAGGTTTTTATTAGCAGTCCTTCTTAACTGGTCTTACTGGGATTTCTAGATCTTACCACTATTTTATTTACAACCACCAATTAGGAAACAGCCACATTCATATTCAACTTGTTTTACTGTTTTCTAAGATCCATGTAAACGTTTGTGAAGCTTTAAAATAAGTAGCACTACGTTTTAAGCCGTCTACAATACATCAGTCTTTCCCCCAGTGCACGGGTCCAGGCCTACCAGTGTCTTTAAAACAGGATACTGGACCCTTCCCAATGAAAACGGCCACCCGTCTCTCCCAGGAACCAACAGCCCCATCACAAACCACTAAATTATTGCCTTCTACCAAAGTACACTATATGGCCAAATGTATTTGGACACCTGACCACGAGCTTGTTGGACGTTCAATTTCAGAAACAAATGACATTATAATAATGACTTTTGCGACCTGTGGACAAGTCGTAGCCTAGTGGTTAAGGTATTGGACTAGTAATCAGAAGGTCACTGGTTCAAGCCCCACCACTACCAGGTTGCTGCTCTTGGGCCCTTGAGCAAGGCTTTTAATCCTCAATTGCTCACACTGTATACTATAACTGTAATGTAAGTCGCATTGGATAAAGGTGTCTGCTAAATGCTGAAAATGTAAATGTAATGTGGCTATTTCAGCCATTCTATGTCCGTGGGAATCTGTGTCTATTCAGTCAAAACATTTTTCAGAACATCAGATTTCTTTATCAGCAGTGCTGAGGTGTGAGAAACTACCAATCAGCTGTTGGAAATGACATTTAAAATGGCGAACATTTTAACATGTCAGTAAGTGGTTACTTATCATCATCAGGGTGTTGCCCAGCACTGAATTGGCTCCTGGTTCCAGCTCAATCTTTATTAATAGTAATAATAAATAAGCTGTTAATGTGGGGTTATGTTCAGGTGGGGTTCCCTCAGGTACTCTGGTTTTCTCCCATCTTTTCAAAAGCATGCAGATGGTGGATTGGCTTCTCTAAATTTCCCCTAGGTAGACGAATAGCCGGGTGTGTGTCTCTGCTTTTCTAAAAGTGTGTTCTTTGCAGTTGCATATTTAATATTTAAAACTGGTCAATTATCGTTTATGATCACTGCTTGTGCTCGTTGCTTTTACATATTGATGATTATTTTGCTCCGCTTTCAGAAGTCACTGGCCTGGTTTCTAATTCTTTTCATTATTCCTTTTTTTTTTTGCAGACGCAGACAAGAGAGGTAAAAAAGCGTCCAGGCATGGAAAGAAAGACAAGCAGAAAAGCTCCAAACACACTCCTGCTCTAGGGGAGAGGCACAGCAAAAAACGTGGGAACCAAAAGCAGGATCAGATTATTGAGGAGCGCAGAAGAGGAGAGGAAAAGTCACAAAAAGATTCATTTGTTTCGCGAGATCGAGCGAGAAGAGATTCGCCAGACACACAAGGGCGCAGACGAAATGATTCGGCTGAGCGTGGAAGACGAAGGGACTCGTCTGATGAGCGTGGCGCACGGAGAGACTCGCCTGATGCACGAGGACATTCACGTAAAGATTTGGCGGATGCACGAGGACGTTCACGCAAAGACTTGCCTGACCGCAGTGGACGGAGAGACTCCCCCGATGCACGAGGACGTGCCCGTAAAGACTCGCCTGAACGTGGGGGAAGGAGAGACTCCCCTGATGCTCGGGGGCGTTTACTTAAAGACTCACCTGATAGGGCCGGACGGCGAGACTCCCCTGATGCACGAGGACGTGTACGCAAAGACTCACCAGATGCACAAGGACGTTCACGAAAAGACTCACCTGATAGGGCCGGACGGCGAGACTCCCCTGATGCACGAGGACATGTACGCAAAGACTCACCTGATAGGGCCGGACGGCGAGACTCCCCTGATGCACGAGGACGTGTACGCAAAGACTCACCAGATGCACAAGGACGTTCACGAAAAGACTCACCTGATAGGGCCGGACGGCGAGACTCCCCTGATGCACGAGGACGTTCACGAAAAGACTCACCTAATAGGGCCGGACGGCGAGACTCCCCTGATGCACGAGGACGTTCACGAAAAGACTCACCTAATAGGGCCGGACGGCGAGACTCCCCTGATGCACGAGGACGTTCACGAAAAGACTCACCTGATAGGGCCGGACGGCAAGACTCCCCTGATGCACGAGGACGTGTACGCAAAGACTCACCAGATGCACGAGGACGTTCACGTAAAGACTCACCTGAACGGGCCAGGCGGCAAGACTCCCCTGATGCACGAGGACGTGCACGCAAAGACTCACCAGATGCAGGAGGACGTTCACGTAAAGACTCACCTGACCGGGCCAGGCGGCAAGACTCCCCTGATGCACGAGCACGTGCACGCAAAGACTCCCCTGATGCACGAGGACGTGCACGCAAAGACTCGCCTGAACATGGCGGAAGGAGAGACTCTCCTGATGCTTGGGGGCGTTTACGTAAAGACTCACCAGATGCACAAGAACGCTCACGTAAAGACTCACCTGACCGTAGCGGACGGCGAGACTCCCCTGATGCACGAGGACGTTCACGTAAAGACTCGCCTGACCGTGAAGGACGAAAGGATTCACCCAAGGCACGAGGACACGGTCGAAAAGACTCCCCCAACATGAAAGATCGGCCGCGAAGAGACTCACCTGAACGTGGGAGTCGAAAGGACAGGGAACACAAAGGCAGAGAGGACGAGGACTCATCCAGAAAGGAAACTAAAAGTGACTCTCGTAAGGAGCGAGAGCAGCGGCGCAGCAGAGAGAGGGAAAGGTCAAGGTCAAAATCACGCGAGCGAAGCCGCAAGGACCCGGGAGACTCGTACAGAAATGGAGTGGAACGTGAGGACAAGGAGAATAAGGAGAACCGGTACAGGGAGTCCAGGCGGAGGGAGGACAGGAGCATGGAGCGGTCGCCACGGAGACGCAGATAGCCAACAGTGACGGTTATACCCAAATATTTGTAGTCTTTTTTTTATTCTTTCTTGTTTCCAAACCTTCATCGTGTCTCTGTGTCTGCAAACTGCTTTGGTGCTGTAAAAAGCAGTGCATCATGGGAAATTTAGTCTAAAGAGACCCACATTGAATTCTGTATGCTGTTCACATGGTGACTGTTTTAGATCCACGTTGGACTGATGGAATCTTGGAGGACTGTTTGTATTATGGAACATGTTTTGTATTTTATGATTCTGTTTCCCTCAAATGTTTTGTGTGTTGGAGGGTAAATAATTGATTAAAGGACTGGAACTGGTTTCAATTTTACATGACTGGATTTTTTTTCGTTGCTGCTCTGCGGTTTTAGTGAGAAACCAGAAAAATCGTGGCAACGATTTCCTCAAATAGTACTTAAACAAATAATTCATATCACAGCACAGTAAATAAAGATCTGGTTTTTTTCTTAACAGGCTGAGAACAAATTCACCAATTAAATACTCTAAAGTATATACATCAAAAGTATGTGGACACCTGACCGTGAGCTTGTTCATTTAGAATGCATTCAGGTCGATTCAGACTCCTGGTGACCATGTGAATTGTGTTTCTCCAGAACATTCTGACTTCTATTGGGTCTTCAGGCTTCTTAATGACTTGGTCATTGTTCTAATTGTATTCATCCATTTTCTTACTGGTCGTCCTCCTCCTCCTTTACCTTAAACTTTTCCAGGCATAACTGTCTTCCAATCAATTGGCTCTTCTTATAAAGTGTCCAAGTGTAAAGTGTTCAGTTTGGTCAAAAGAAGACATTTAAGAGTCTCTTGGACAGCGTAAAAGTCAAATAAATAGATCCTCAACCAAAACTTTTACTTCAAGCTTAGATCACCAATGTTTGAAAGCATTGATATTCTTCCTGTCTCGTTTTTATTACTGTCCAGCTTCACAACCAGAGCACAGACTGGACAGTTGTGATCTTTGTTTGGAGGACAAATCGTTATATCTGAAGATCTTTTCCAGTTCATTCTTTCTTGTTCTGCCAACTGCCAGTCTGTGTCCTATTTCCTGACTACTGGATCATTCACTGTTAATAATTGATATAAAAAGGTTAAAGCTAATCACCATCTTGACGACATCTTTATCAATGGTAAAGTTATTTATATCAAACAAACTTAAATATGTATGTTTCTTGGACTAAGAAGTTTGTGTTCCAATCATTCAGTCACAAAAGGATAGTTATAGTAGTAGCAGCTGAAATTTTTTTTCAAATTTTTATTCAAGCAACCTACATTTTGTTCGTAATTTTTACGGGGGGGGTTTGGCGGTTATGTAATGATTAATATTTTTCTGTGACCCATTTTTTGGTTCACGACCCTCCAGCCTGATCAGGTGCTCCACAGACACGGTCATGTCTGGGGAAGGGAGGCCCAGCTGGAGAATTGCGTTCTTGGCGCTACAACAGCGCCTCTTACTGTCTGGTTGAGGTGCCACCTCTAGGAATACAGAAAGAGGAGCGTGGTCTTTCATTCATGCTGGTGCTCTAACAGCGTTTCCCAACCTTTTTTGCACCACGGACCAGTTTCATATAAGATATAATTTCACGGACCGGCGGGGGCGGGAGGATGTAATAATATTGCTGCTCCCACCTAAGGGTGACATTAAGACAATAACACCTGAATTAGAAGCAGTGAAAATTGCTTTTCTAGCAATCTCTAATTATTCATTCTTTCTGTGCGGCCCGGTAATAAATAGCCCATGGAAATAAATAGCCCCATCGGCGGCCCGGTGGTTGGGGACCACTGCTCTATAACAATCTGCTGCTGGCTGGTGTAAAGAATCAAAGAATTCCAACTGCCTTCACATTTCAACCCCGTGAATACTGACCTGAAAAAACAGACCCATGTTTTTACTTGGATGTGAGTGTATTACTTAAATGCACGGTTCTTTTTGAGTCCTGTTCATTTTGTCTACTCTGTAGATTATTCCGGGAGGAAAGTGTTCACCCTGCCAGCCTCTGTACCCGCTCATGTCCTCTCTCCTATTCTAGCTTATTTATTTATTTAACACTGAGATTTTATCTGACTCTGATCTGCGTTCCCTCTGCCCTTAAGGTTCACGTGAAGAGCACGCCATGCTTTTATAACACGCTCCTTTTACTCTGCTATATATGAACGTGACCTAGAAACGCTCCCTTCCTTTGTACTTATAGGTAATGGGGTGTGTGTAGATTGTTCTTTCTGCTCCCACAGCAGCCATCACGTGTAAAATAGAGGTAGTTTAAGTAGTCTGGATGTCAAAAGGAGAGCTGAGAGATTGCAGATATATGGGTGCTTTGGGCTCTACTGGGTATCTGGAAGTCCGTTATAGTGCTCGTTTGAAGACGTTTGATGTGCCTTAAGCCTTTAAAACAGTATAAACGTCTTTCTGGTGAACCATTTCTTCTGGACCTTTACCTTCCTTCAAACTACATGAACTGCCGGGGGAAAGACAGTCAGACTATGGAGCTCCGTGGGCAAATATGTTGAAGTAACAGCAACACCACTGCCAGTGTTCTGTGCCTGCTGGAGAGAAGAACGATTTGGATAAACATGTCTAGACAGATGAACAGACTCTGTGAAACCCCATGAGGAAGGTTACATAAGCCTTCTACAAACCATACAAGAGCACAATTCACAAACTGAACATCCATAAAGCTAGAAGGGTTTCAACATGAACAAGTGGAAGGATTGCAGACACCTTTCATTGAAATGAATAGACTGAGGGAAGGAATGAAATGGTGATGGAAGAATTTAAGAAAAGAAAACGAATGGATGGATAATTATTGAATAAATTAGTCTAATGATATAAAATTTAAGAATGAATAATGGATCAACGGGAAAATAAATAAAAGATGATGAGAAGATTGATGAATGGTGAGATACACCGATCAGCCATAATATTAAAACCACCTCCTTGTTTCTACACTCACTGTCCATTTTATCAGCTCCACTTACCATATAGAAGCACTTTGTAGTTCTACAATTACTGACTGTATCTGACATCTGTTTCTCTGCATACTTTTTTAAGGCTGCTTTCACCCTGTTCTTCAATGGTCAGTACCCCCACAGGACCACCACAGATCAGGTATTATTTAGGTGGTGGATCATTCTCAGCACTGCAGTGACACTGACATGGTGGTGGTGTGTTAGTGTGTGTTGTGCTGGTATGAGTGGATCAGACACAGCAGCGCTGATGGAGTTTTTAAACACCTCACTGTCACTGCTGGACTGAGAATAGTCCACCAACCAAAAATATATCCAGCCAACAGCGTGCCATTGGCAGCGTCCTGTGACCACTCATGAAGGTCTAGAAGATGACCAACTCAAACAGCAGCAATAGATGAGCGATCGTCTCTGACTTTACATCTACAAGGTGGACCAACTAGGTAGGAGTGTCTAATAGAGTGGACAGTGAGTGGACACAGTATTTAAAAACTCCAGCAGCACTGCTGTCTGATCCACTCATACCTGCACAACACACACTAACACACCACCACCATGTCAGTGTCACTGCAGTGCTGAGAATCATCCACTACTCAAATAATACCTGCTCTGTGGGGGTCCTGACCACTGAAGAACAGAGTGAAAGCAGGCAAAAAAGTATGTAAAGAAATAGATGGACTACAGTCAGTAATTGTAGAACTACAAAATGGACAGTGAGTGTAGAAACAAGGAGGTGGTTTTAATGTTATGGCTGATCGGTGTAAATAAAAATTATGAAAATGATCATTATATGGATTGATAAGAGCAGAAATGATTAACTGAAGGATGAGTGGCTTACTGGGAGAAGTACAAAATGGATAAATAAGAGCTTTAATGGAACCTTGAACGAACTGAGATGGATGGATGGATGGGTGATTAATGGGACTGAATGATAAAACTGAAGTATGGTTTATAGATGTATATATGGATGAATAACAGACGGCTGCATATATGGATGATAATGGGTGGATGGATCGATGATGAACTGAAGGATAAATGAAAATAATAGAAGAATTGGATGAACGAGTGAAGAAATGTTATGATAAATAGATGAATAGGTGGACTGACACAGTGCAGCATACATTTCGAGCAGATGACACAAGATAAATGAACAGAAGTGTGTATAAGGGAAATATAACTTTCAATATTTAAGCTACGTAAATAGAAGAAGGTCTAAAGAAGAAAGGCTTCCATAGCAGGATAGATGCTGGATAGCATGGAAGAATAAATTAACAAAACAGTGTTTAGGGATAGACAGAATATTAAAAATATTTATGAGCATCTATTCCTCAGAGAAGGTTTTCCACAAGATTGTGTAGTGTGTCTAAGAATTTATGACCATTTATTTATGAGGTCAGACACTGATGGTGAGGACTGGCTCACGATCAATGTTTTAAAACATCTCAAAGGTGTCTGATAGAGGTGAGGTCTGGTATCTGTGGCAACTTCAGGACTTTCTCCAAGCCAAACGTGTCAACCAATGTCTGGTTGTCCAAATGACTTCTCTTTGTGCACATGAGCTGTACAACCAAAAACAGCTCCAGACCATTATTTATCTTCAGCTAAAACAGACAGTCTTCCTTTGCATCTGGCAAGACTGGCAACTCTGATTTATTCCTCAGACTGGAAGATGGTGAAGCATTATCACTTTAGAGAACCTCCACTGCTTTATAGTCCAACAGCAGTGTGCTTTACACATAGCTTGTGGCACTCAGCTTTGCAACTCAAGCTACAAAGTTCCTAATAAACAGTTAATGTGGTGCAACTGCTTTCAAAGACAGTTTAGAAATTTGTAGTGTGTGTTGCAACACTTGTTTTGAGCAGGATGGATGAAGGATAGGACAGAAGAATAAATTAAATAAAAGGGTGTGTAGGGATAGACAGAATAATTAAATGGTATGGTTAAGACACTATATGGCTCCTTCTTCCAGCTACAACAGCATCTGTTCTTCAGAGGTCTTCCACAGGATTTTGTACTGTGAGAATTTATGGCCATTTATGAGGTCAGACTCAATGTTAAATGATGAGGTTTTAAAACATCTTAGAGGTGTCTGATAGAGGTGAGGTCTGTTATCTATGGCAACTTCAGGACTTTCTCCAAGCCAAACTTGTCAACAAATGTCTTTGGTTGTCCAAATGACTTCTCTTTGTGCACAATGGGCATGTTCATATTGGACCAAACTGTACAGCCAAAACAGCTCCAGACCATTATTCATCTTTAACCAAAATAAACATCTGGAAAACTCTGATTTAGCCTGGAAGATGGTGAAGCATCATCACTTTAGAGAACCTCCATTGCTTCAATGCTTTACAGTCCAACAGCAGGGTGCTTTACACATTGCATGTGGTACTAAGTTTTGCAACTCAACCCACAAAGTTCCTTGTAAATAGTTCTTGTGTTACAATTGCTTGTGCGGCCTACTGCTTAACCTAGATAGTTCCACTCCAGACTGACTGTTAGTAAAGTGGCATCCTATGACAGTGCCACAAGTTCTTAAGATCTGGAGACTGCATGGCTTCATGCTTAATTTATGACATCTGAATGAATGTTCAGGGTGGCTCGGTGGGAAGCACTGTTGCCTCACAGTAAGAAGGTCTTGGGTTTGATTCTCAGATGGAGCGGTCCGGGGTTCTTTCTGTGTGGAGTTTGCATGTTCCACTTGTGTCGGTGTGGGTTTCCTGCGGGTGCTCCGTTTGGAGATTGATAGATAAATTATCCTTAGATGTGTGTATGTGTGTGAGGTGTGAGTGTTTGCCCTGTAATGGACTGGTGACCTGTCTAGACTGGTGACTGGCAACCTGTCTAGGGTATTTCCTACCTCTCGCCCAGTGAATTGTACCCACCGTAACCCTGAATCAGATAAACCGGTGGTAAAACAGACAATGAATGAATGAATTAATGAACGTTTGTAAAATAGCAGAATTAAGCAGTTACAGTAGGTGTCCACATACTTATGGCTGTATACTGTGTCGAAGGAGATCAGTTTGTGTTTAAAAGTTTTAGTCATTCTTTGTGATCCTTGTCAACAGTCATATTGCCAGAGGCGATAGTTTCTGCACGCTAAATTTGATGCATTTCACAGGCCGTCTAGCAGGTAATGAAGGTAGGAATAATTGATTACATCAAGTGCTGGGCTCTGATTGGTCCAATTAAACTCAAACACTATTATCAATCATAAATAAGACAAGTGTGTAATTCTTCCCTCTTGGGACTCCACCACAATCGGCTGCTGATCATCTTTGTTGAGAGATTTGATCTATTTTTAGCTGCTTGTGTTGAATTCATCATCTCAATGCTGAATGTTGCACTCCATTAGCAGGAGATGATTTTGGAAACAGGACCAGCCGTTCACACCCATGTGACAAAAGTGTGAGTCTGATTTTTCACACCTCTTTCTTAAACGGGAAGTCATTTCAAAGCTCTTTTTGATTTTCTACTTAGTCTTGCCTCGTGATTTTAGGACTCAATTTGCAAGTTCTAGAAGTGGAAGAAAAGCACTCACACTCACACCTGGAACGATTTAGTGGCCCAGCCCAGGAGATCTGGATGATAAAGTTCAGTGAAAACAATCCAAGATAAAGAAAATCAAATAAACCGACTACCTAAAACTTGCTTCCTAATGAGGCCATCGATTCATCCATTAATCCATCTCTTTTGAAAGCTTGGGGTATCTGAATGAATGGTCTGTGGGGTACTGAGCATTTTATTTAGAAATCTTTAGTATTTACTGGCACAGGGTCTTCTAAATGGACAGATGAGTGGATTGGTGGATGCAGTAGTTGGATAAATGGAAGGATATGTGGATGTAGTAGTTGGATAAATGGAAGGATAGGTGGATGTAGTAGTTGGATAAATGGAAGGATAGGTGTATTGGTGGATGTAGTAGTTGGGTAAATGGAAGGATAGGTGGATTGGTGGGTGCAGTAGTTGGATAAATGGAAGGATAGGTGGATTGGGGGATACAATGGTTGGATTAATAACTGGAATGGTAGATCTGTGGTTAGGATGGTTTAGTAGATGGTTGGGTGGAAAAGTGGTTTGGTGGATTGTAGGGTTGGATGAATTGGATAAATGGGTAAACTGGTGGATCTATTAAAGGGTGGTTGGGTGGAAGGGAGAATGGGTGGTTTAGTAGATTGGTAGTTGGGTGGAAGGGAGAATGGGTGGTTTAGTAGATTGGTAGTTGGGTGGAAGGGAGAATGGGTGGTTTGGTGGAAAAGTAGTTTAGTGGATTGGAGGGATGGATGAATTTAATAGATGGCTGCATTGGTGGATCTGTTGAAGAGTGGGATTGGTTGTGTGTGTGATATACTTGGTACTTTTTCATCAGGGAACCATTTCGCTCTAGTAATGACATCATTCATCACTGACACCGCTGTAAGGATTTTGGATTTACTCATAATGGGCTGAACGGACGTACTACATATGACCATAATTGTGTGTACGTCTGATCATGATCTGCTTGTACAGTCCATTAAAAACCTGGACAGCCAATTACAAAACCATTACAAAAAGATTGTGTCTGTAAATTTGTTCAGTCAAAAGGACATTGTGTGGTCAGGTACTGATTCAGCATTCCAATTCCCAAAGATGTTAAGGTTCATGTCTTGTGGTTAAGGTCAGGGATCTGTGCAGTGGAGCTCTCTTTGTTCACTGGGGAACAGTCATACTGAAAATGACCAGAAAAGAGCCCTTCACATACTGTTGCTGTAATATGGAGGCAAAACGTGTAATAACAGAATCCCAACAACACTGCTGCACCTAATACACTAATACCAGAACAACACACACTACCATGTTGTCACCATATTAGTATCATTGCAGTGCTGAGAATGGTCCACCACCCAAATGACATCTGGTCAGTGGGGGTCCTACGAAGGTCTATTTTGATTGATAAATAGACTACTGTGTAAAAAGATATACAGAGCAACAACTTGGCTACAGTCAGTTGTTGTATGCCCTCAAAGTTCATTTGTACGATAGGTATAGAGCATAAAACAATAAATAAATGGACGTATCAGAATGGTTTACCTAATAAAGTGCTCAGTGAGTGTGTTTCACACCACTGTACATCTGTCCTGTCTATGCTTCCTCCAAACACCAGATGAGCTCCAAAATAGAAAAATAGGAATCTGATTTGTGTTGCCAGATTGGGTGGTTCGCTGCCAAACTGAGTTATTTTAATCACAGTTCAGTCTTGGGCTGAAAGATCTAAATTGGCAAAGATACAATCTGGACTGGTGAAAATTTATCCCAGTTCATCTTGAGCTGTTATTTCTACGAAGAGGGGATTCATATTAACGAAGAGGCGGTAGAATAAGCAAGAGGGGGGTTTGCAACCATTAGATTGGGTGAGAAATGGGTAAAAAATGCAAAAATCTGACTAAATAAACAACCAAAAAAGCTGGCTGATGTACTGGAGCGATGTACTGGCAGTTTCACCTTTGCCGGAGGTGCCATGTGCTAGCCTGCGGGCATCTTCGGCCAGAGAGATCGTCCTGCTACAGACAGAGGCCTGTTAGAGTGGGATCCAAAAAGGACATCTTGCATTTGGGCAACCCTGGTGTAGAAGTTTGGATCTTCTGGCTCATTGGCTACCATCTCTATTAGAAGTAAAGGGTGGAGATCAGCGTGGTACCCACAAAGCCTGTGTTTATCTCAAAAATAGATATTTAGTGGATGACCACAAGTGTAGCCTGCAATTACAGACCAGTTACCTACTGAGAGAAAATCTTTCACCACTGCAACACACACACACCAGTCCAACACTGTCTTATTAAATACACATGCATGTTTTGGTCTGGTTTTTAAAACTTCATTTATGCAGATTTTATTTGGAAACTATATGATTTTGTATTTAATTATACTGTATTATTAGGAAGCGGTGGCACAGTGGCTTGGTGAGTAGCACTGTTGTTTTTTCGGTGTTTTCTTTATGTTTTGTAAAATTCTATATTAAAATGTCCCCAAAGAATGTGCAGAGGAAGCGTAGTGGTGAGAAAATTAACAAATCTATTACATTTGTTTTTGTATAATTACTCCTGCCAGTAGCTGTCACTGTGTATCAGACAGAGGGGGCAGTGAGTGAGAGAGAAGAAGGAAATAGCTGAGTAAAGTATTCTTTCTTTCGTGTAATTACACCTACAGAATACAACACTATTGAAATAAAGAAGGAAATAATAGAGAAATATGAGAGTTGTTTCTGGTAGATACATTTTATTAAAAAAAAAGAAGGAAATGTATTATGGTGTATGGTACAGCACACGTACTGTACTGAAATGTGATGTGTGTTTATGTACAGTACTGTACTACTGTGTATTGTTGTTTATTCTTGTTTATTACAGTATTATATATTCTATAATTTAAGATTAAGGGAAAATATAGTTGTATTTATAACAAAAAAGAGCATTTAAGACATTAGAGAGGTTAGGTAAGGGGGTGTTTGGGAGGTCTGGCACAGATTAATTCTATTTACATGATTTCTTATGGGAAAAACAGGTTTAACTAACGAAAATTCTGACTTAAGAACAGCCCTTCAGAACCAATTAAATCTGTAAGTCAAAGGGTCCACTTTGCATACAACATTGTCCATGACTGTGTTTGATATTAAAAATTTGTATTTACCGGTATTTACCTGTTATATCATAATTGTAACCAAAGTGTGTAAAACATGACGTTAAACCCTAATAAATAAATAAATATTATTAAGAAAGTGTTGACTGCAGTGCTGAGCAGAAATGTGCAGTCAGGATGCGCGTTCACGTGACACGCTGTCGCTGAAAGGCACATGCCCGTGCGCGCTCACACATTATCAGTGTGAAAGCTGCTCTGCTTCGCTCGGTCTGATTTGCTGAAGTGCTGAAATCAACTTTATCACTGAAGGATAAAATCTGATTCATACAGGTCAGTGCTGCTGGGATTTAAGTCTACACGTCAGTACACCGCTTTAGTCCGTGTTTATCCCGGTTTATTTAGTTTTATTGCACTACAGTACTACAGGATGGTGCGCGCTGGGATGAACACGATTTCAATCACGTGGTCGTTGGAGAGTAAAGACTGGTATACAGGTACAGGTGAACTTTGTGTGTGTGTGTGTGTGTGTGTGTGTGTGTGTGTGTGTGTGTGTGTGTGTGTGTGTGTGTGTGTGTGTGAGAGAGTTACAGACAGTACAGGATGGTGTGCAGGTACAGGTGAGCTGTGTGAATTACAGACAGTACAGGTGAGCTGTGTGTGAGTTACAGACAGTACAGGTGAGGTGTGTGTGAGTTACAGACAGTACAGATGAGCTGTGTGAGTTACAGACAGTACAGGATGGTGTACAGATAAAGGTGAACTGTGTGTGTGAGAGAGTTACAGACAGTACAGGATGGTGTACAGATAAAGGTGAACTGTGTGAGTTACAGACAGTACAGGTGAGGTGAGCTCTGTTACAGACTACAGGTGAACTGTGTTAGTTACAGACAGTACAGGTGAGCTGTGTGAATTACAGACAGTACAGGTGAGCTGTGTGAATTACAGACAGTACAGGTGAGCTGTGTGTGAGTTACAGACAGTACAGGTGAGCTGTGTGTGAGTTACAGACAGTACAGGTGAGCTGTGTGAGTTACAGACAGTACAGGTGAGCTCTTTGTTACAGACAGTACAGGTGAGCTGTGTGAGTGACAGACAGTACAGGTGAACTGTGTAAGTTACAGACAGTACAGGTGAGAGGTGAGCTCTGTGTTACAGACAATACAGGTGAGCTGTGTGGGCTACAGACAGTACAGGTGAGCTGTGTGAGTTACAGACAGTACAGGTGAGCTGTGTGAGTGACAGACAGTACAGGTGTGAGGTGAACTGTGTAAGTTACAGACAGTACAGGTGAGAGGTGAGCTGTGTGTTACAGACAGTACATGTGAGCTGTGTGTTACAGACAGTACAGGTGAGAGGTGAGCTGTGTGTTACAGACAGTACAGGTGAGAGGTGAGCTGTGTGTTACAGACAGTACAGGTGAGAGGTGAGCTGTGTGTTACAGACAGTACAGGTGAGAGGTGAGCTGTGTGTTACAGACAGTACAGGTGAGCTGTGTGTTACAGACAGTACAGGTGAGAGGTGAGCTCTGTGTTACAGACAGTACAGGTGAGAGGTGAGCAGTGTGTTACAGACAGTACAGGTGAGAGGTGAGCTGTGTGTTACAGACAGTACAGGTGAGAGGTGAGCTCTGTGTTACAGACAGTACAGGTGAGAGGTGAGCTGTGTGTTACAGACAGTACAGGTGAGCTGTGTGTTACAGACAGTACAGGTGAGAGGTGAGCTGTGTGTTACAGACAGTACAGGTGAGAGGTGAGCTCTGTGTTACAGACAGTACAGGTGAGAGGTGAGCTGTGTGTTACAGACAGTACAGGTGAGAGGTGAGCTGTGTGTTACAGACAGTACAGGTGAGCTGTGTGTTACAGACAGTACAGGTGAGAGGTGAGCTCTGTGTTACAGACAGTACAGGTGAGAGGTGAGCTGTGTGTTACAGACAGTACAGGTGAGAGGTGAGCTGTGTGTTACAGACAGTACAGGTGAGAGGTGAGCTCTGTGTTACAGACAGTACAGGTGAGAGGTGAGCTGTGTGTTACAGACAGTACAGGTGAGCTGTGTGTTACAGACAGTACAGGTGAGAGGTGAGCTGTGTGTTACAGACAGTACAGGTGAGAGGTGAGCTGTGTGTTACAGACAATACAGGTGAGAGGTGAGCTCTGTGTTACAGACAGTACAGACTGAGTTGTTTGTAGGTCCACGTGAGCTGTGGGTACGGCGTCCCAGTGTTTCGAGCTGGTTTGCATTGTTAGCTTGGTGCACATAGATCTGATATCACAGCACTTGCTGATTAAATGCAGACTGTTGTTTGGTTCAGTCTCATCTTTTGATGTCATTTTTGGGTGAAGGTGTCCACAAGGTGGCGTTGTGTGCGCTATCATCCACAGCATTCAGCAGATGCTCTCATCCAGATGTGATTTGTGCTTCCATCAGTAAACATTTCTATACTTGTACAAATAAGGAACAGTCTGAGAACGCAGAGCTGATGGAACCCTGCTGGAGGAATATATAGGGAGGAGAAAAGATGGTGAACACAGCTTTCTCTCTCTCTCTCTCTCTCTCTCTCTCTCTCTCTCTCTCTCTCTCTCTCTCTCTCTCTCACACACACACACACACACACACACACACACACACACACACACACACACACACTCTCTTTCTCACTTTCTTAAGTCAATTTAGTTCAATTCAATTCCATTCAAAGGGAGCTTTATTGGCATGACAAATACAGACATTTGCGTTGCCAAAACCTAGTTACAGATTTAGGAAACGCAATAAAAAGAACCTATGGTCACACACTGTCCCTCACCTGGGGGCAGGTGTGTGTAGAGTGCTGCTCTCTGTGCTCCCCCAGTAGGTGAAGGAGTTTGTCGGGGAGGGGTGATGGTGTTGAATTTGAAGATGAATTGGGACAGAATGTGGTGGTATTTGGTACATTGAGTAATGAAGTGCAGCTCTGTCTCTACTGTACTGAGAGTGCAGTGCAGGTACAGTCTCTCCTCTCGGGGCAGCTAAAATGTGTGTTGCTCAGTCTTCACGGTCAGGTCATGTGCATTCAGTCTGTACCTCATCAAGGTCTCTCTCTCTTTCTCTCTCTCTCTCTTTCTCACACACACACACACACACTTTCTCTCTTGCTCTCTTTTTCAGATTTTAAGTTTTCACTAGTCATCAGTCATCGTTTTAAGACAGGAGGCGACTCAGCTGTCCACTTGCAAACACACAATCCATGAATTTAATATGTAACTGCAAATGCAATGCAGTATGATGCATTATTAGCTTGTGTGCCAGTCTGTCCACAATCAAAATAAGTGCATTTCAGTTATAACACAGGAATTTTAAAATAATCAGCACTTATTTTTGAGACAGCTGCTGAAAATGGGCCAGAAATTGAATCTCAAAGCTATAAAAAGCTTTTTTTCTTCTTACAGTAGAAGTCTTCAGGCTGTATTTGGGAACAGAGACTTTGTGAGCACTAGTGTTGTTCCTTTGTGCTGTTTGAATAGTGTTGAGTGAGGCTGTTGTCAGGGCTCAGTGGAGGCCACAGGACTTCCTCCACACCAAACTCATCAAGCCGTGTCTTGATAGATCTCACTTTGTGCATGTGGCACAGCAAGAAAGGGCCTTCCCTAAATTCTTTCCTAAAATCATAATTAGAAGTAGGTTATATACATTTATATGATTTTACATTTACATTTATCCAAAGCTTTTTACAATCATGACTGAACACGATTTGAGCAATTGAGGGTTAAGGGCCTTGTTCAGGGGCTCAACAGCGGCAAGCTGGCGATGGAGGGGCTTGAACCGACAACCTTCTGATTACTAGTCCTGTACCTTAACCACTGAGCTACCACTGCCCTGATATTATACATATAGCAGGAAATTGCACTAGTCTCCCAGTGCTGGGATCCAGGCTTCAAATCAAACATGATTGACAATGATTGGCAGCAGAAGGGGGATATGGATTGGCGTCCTGCCCAGGGTGTGTTACTGCATTGAACCCAGTGATTCCAGAGAAGCTGGACCCACTGCAACCCTGACCAGGAAGGAACAATAGTAAAACTTGAAAATGAAATAAAAATCCTATCCAGAATGGGTGCGATTACATATATATGTATGTATGTTATATATTCATTTATGTAACAACAGTGGGACTGTATAAATTGAAGACCTTTGGGGGACACACACAAAAAAAACCATTGACATTTTTATTTGACCTATTGGGTACTTTTAAAGGTTGCATTTGTACATCCAGGTCAGTGCTGCTCTACTTACTTATTCTACAGAAATACTGGTCTGTTTTAGGTAGAATTCAGATCTTGCTGAGTGCTAAATAATAGCTGTCACACAATCACTGAGATACTTTAATAAGCTATTAACAGTGTTTACTTGTTTAAAATGAGAAATTAATTTAACAAGGACAAATTATATTAGATATTAGATTATTTAAAAATCATAAAAAGTCATAAAACATGCTAATGAAAGCTTGTGGCACGTAGTTATGAATACACAGAGTTTTAACAGACAGCCTGTGGATACAAAAGCTTTGAGAATATTTCATCTTTGACCCATATTTCTATATATAAAGAAAAGAAAGGTTACATTTGCACATCCCCATCGACACATCTACAGGGGCCAGAACACCTTCTGAATAATGATACCATGATGGAACCATGTTTGGTTCCCTGAAGAGCAGAATATCCCTGGAGGAACTTTAGGTTGAGGTGTTCATTTTAGGATTCATTTTAGGTTGAAGTGCTCTTTATTCAATCTAATATGGTTTGCACACCTGGAATACTGTTGGCTGATCTGATTGTTCTGCACATTATGAGGTCAGAATTTGGCTTAAACAGGATGTTCATATTAGTATTAGTATCTGGTACCAGGACATTTGTACGTTGCAAGGTAGATCGTCCTGGATTGCATCCTGGAGTCTACTCTGCAGGTAAACGATGTTCACTTGATCTTGGAGAAAACAGGATTCATCAGATCAGTCAAGCTTCTGTCGTTGCTCTGAAGTCCAGTTCTGATGCCAGCGTGCCCACTGTTGGTGCTTTTGATGGTGGACTGGGGTTAGCATAGGCTACACAGACATGTACACAGAAGGGTTTGATGTGCCTGTGTGTTGTGACATTCACCTCATCTCCAGTATTAAAATCATCTGCGGTCGCACGGCGCATCTTTACATCGTCCAGCAGATTGTCAAAGAGAGCTGCAGCACATATGAAGCACCACGCTTTTCACTCTGCATTTCTTGCTAGTGGCATCACCGAGACTTGAACCTAACTCATAGGTCTTGGTGGTGTTAAGCTAGCATTTTAGAAGCATATTAGACTGCTACGTTTGTTTATTAGGATTTTACCGTCATGTTTTACACTTTAGCTACATTCATGACAGGAACGGTAGTTACTCATTACACAAGATTCATCAGTTCACAAGGTTATATCGAACACAGTCATGGACAATTTACTGCCTCCAATTCACCTCACTTGCATGTCTTTAGACTGTGGGAGGAAATCGGAGCATCTGGAGGAAACCAACCTAAACTCCACACAGAAAAGGACCCGGACCGCCCCACCTGGGGATCGAACCCAGGACCTTCTTGCTGTGAGGCGACAATGCTACCCACTTAGCCACCATGCCGCCCGACTGCTACGTCAAGACCAAACAGAGCAATTATTTAGACCTTGAGGCAAATTTTTACCTGCATTGTTCCATTTTTCCAGTCTTACCCTCAGCACTTTGTAGTAGTAACACACCTCAGACAGGACGCCAATCCATCTCCTCAAAGGACGAGAATTCCTGTCTTTGCTGTCAGTCATGTGTTGTGTCTGGCCAATCTCTGGAACATTTTCACTTTTTCACGTGGAGGAAAAGAAGAAATCAGTGGTCGACTTTTGTTTATGGTTTACAACAGTACAAGATTTTCTTTTGGTTTCATGTAAAATGTTCGGGAATGGTTTGGGCCTTTGTGTGTCAGAGATATTTGGTGGACAGTGTGATCTTTAATCTGCAGGACTCATAGCTTAGCTGCACGCTTGTACATTTGGATTGGTTGAACCCCAGGGGGAAACATGTACCTGTACAGTATATTTCTTCCTTCTAAATATAAGAATTGATGAACTTTTAAATATCTAGTTTTCTCCTTGGGGAAACTTTAGAGACTGTGGTGTACCTACCGAAGTCTTTAAAGATTTGTAATTGGACTTTTAGTCTCTCTCTTAAATGTTTATGGGTACATTTGCATTGGTTATACTGTAGGGAACAACAGTGAGCTGTAACAAAAAGAAATAATGTCTTAATAAGAATCAGCAACAGTATCACTGGTTTAAATATATTTAATCATTGAGAAAAACATCAGCCGAACATGAATCCTTGGAATTTTTCACAAGCTGCTCTATAGATTCAGAATCAAAACACTCATGATGAGCAGCAGTGGGTGAAAGTGGCAAAATATAAACTCCCAAAATTTTACAAAAAAGAAGCCGTGAAAGGAACCAATGGGTGGCTGTGTTTCTGTGTGTGTGTTCCTGTGTGTGTGTGCCTGTGTGTCTATCCTCCTGTGTGTGTGCCTGTGTTTGTACACCTGTGTGTGTTTCCCCGTGTCTGTGTGTCTGTCTTTGTGTTTGTGCTTGTGTCTGTGTCTGTGTCTGTGTCTGTCTGTTGGTGTGTGTGCCTGTGTCTGTGTGCCTGTGTCTGTCTCTGTGTGTGTGTCTGTCTGTCTGTGGGTGTGTGTGTGTGCCTGTGTCTGTGTGCCTGTGTCTGTGTGTGTGTCTGTTTGTGGGTGTGTGTGTGCCTGTGTCTGTCTGTCTGTGGGTGTGTGTGGCTGAGTCTGTGTGTGTGTGTCTGTCTGTGTGTGTGTGTGTGTGTGTGTGTGTGTGTGCCTGTGTGTGTGTGTGTGCCTGTGTCTGTGTGTGCCTGTGTCTGTGTGTTTGTGTGCCTGTGTCTGTGGGTGTGTTTGTGTCTGTGTGTGTGTCTGTTTGTGGGTGTGTGTGTGCCTGTGTCTGTCTGTCTGTGGGTGTGTGTGGATGAGTCTGTCTGTGTGTGTCTGTCTGTGTGTGTGTGTGTGTGTGTGCCTGTGTCTGTGTGTGTGTGTGCCTGTGTCTGTGTGTTTGTGTGCCTGTGTCTGTGTGTGTGTGTCTGTCTGTGGGTGTGTTTGTGTCTGTGTCTGTGTGTGTGTCTGTCTGTGGGTGTGTGTGTGTGGACGCCTGTGTTTGTGTGTATGTGTGTCTGTGCTCCTTTGTGTGTGCCTGTGTGTGTCTGTGTGTGTGTGTACTTGTGAGGTTCTGTGTGTGTTTGCCTGTGTTTGTGTGTGCTTGTGTGTCTGTGTACGTGTGTCTCTGTGCACCTGTGTGTGTGAGTGTACACCCGTGTGTGTGTATATACAGTATATATATATATATATATATATAATCTAGTGTACTCTATAGTCATGACTGCATAATGTTGAATAAATCTTAGAATCAGAATCAGATTTATTGGTCGAGTATGTGGATACACACAAGGAATTTGGTTCCGGCTGATGGTATCTTTCTACTGTAAATCCAGTATACAAGCAATGTACAAGTTGCAGACTATGCACAAGAAAATTAAACATTAAACACAAAAATATACATATACAGTACATATATATATATATATAACTGTAAGACTATATACAGGCAATATATATAAAATGTATGGACGTGTGCATGTATGTATGTACAGTATTTAGTGACCTATGTATGTACATATAAGCAGAGGTATACAATATATGGTAACAAACCAATGGCAGTATACAGTAATATACAGATAATGTAAGCTAGCAGCGTGTGGAATGTTTAAAAAATAACAGTAAAGTGTAGGATGAGTACTACAATATTTAGTCAATTGGCAGCAGGTGAATACTGTCACGCAAGTCTGTATTGTCAGTCATTTATTTATTTAGGAGGGAGATGGTCTGTGGGAATCTTAGATGCTAAACGTGTGATTGGCAGCTGCACAAATTGCAGATTTATGATTAATTTCATGTTTTGCAGTTTGCAAATAATAGAAGCTCTAATTTTGTTCTTTATTGCTTTTCTGTAAAGATGAGAAGAGAAGAGTCCTGATGAGAGTTTTACACACACACACACACACACACACACACACACACACACACACACTACCTACACCAAAAGTCAAACCTAATTTTCAGAAACACACAATGTTTCAGAAACATACAAAGACATATTATTTTATAACACTGGTGCCACAATATTGCTCAAATGTGTTATGAATAGGTGATGCAATATGTATCAAGTCTATGAAGTAATGTATAAAAATAATATGCTTGCAACTTTGTCAAACCAGTTTGGGGAACGCCCTTTCCAGGTCCAGCGTGACTGTATTCTGTGTGTTACAGAATCAGAATTTTAAAGACATAGCTGTTTTGAGTGTGAAGGAACTCAAGTGGCCTGCACAGAGCCTTGACTCCAATCCCACTGGACACTTTATCAAACAGGGTTGTATTGTTGTATACATGTTTTGATTGTTTTAAGGTAAGATGTTCTGGAGACAATGTTAGGGAGGCCAGATTGAGATGGTTTGGAAATTTGCAGACAGTGGATGAGAGTTGTAATGTGAGAAGAGTCCTGAGAAGGAGATGAAGACCAAAGAGGAGGTTTATGGATGTGGTGAGGGAGGACAGGGAAAGATGGAGACAAATGATCTGTTGTGGCGTCTCCTAACATCAGCCATACATCTTACACAGAGGTGAACTTTGCAGGTATAGAGTCACTGATTAGAGCCCATATCTTGCTCTTTATACATTGTCACCCCCTTGTACCCTATTTATCAATCAAAAAGGCTCCCCAAAACATCCCCCTGGCCAGATGTTATTTGGGTAGTGGCAGTGACACTGACATGGTGATGATGTGGTTTTTTATGTTGTGCTGTTACGTTCTTATGTCAGCCATATGAAGAGTATCTGATCCCATAATGCTTGGTAATGTAGGACTTCTGAGCTCTGTGACTGATTAATCCTGTACTGTGTGTGGTCAGTCTCGGGAGTGTAATGGTGCCACACAGGCGATCAAGTGGCCGGGGATTAAATAAGTAGATGGAGGGTTTGGCTAGAGTGCAGCAGATTTTGGCAGGTCCCCCTGGACCACGTTGTGTTCCTACACTGCCTGATTTATATGGCTCTGGCGGAACCGTGCTAGCTTTATTGGACGCTATGAATGGAGTTAAATGGTAGATTTGTAGCGGAGCAGACAAGCTGTGAAAGAAACCAGACTGCTATTAGAGATTAAAATAATGGTCAGCTCGTAAAACTGAAGCCTACTGCTGACTTGTGAGGAATTTTTAAATGTAAGCTAATTTAGAAGCAAAATAAACTGTTTGATAAAAAAATGAAAGCAAACAAATATAGAAACTTTCCAGAGCTTTTTTTGTCTAAAACTTCATACCAGGCCTTACATATGCTTGATTGCTGGACTGGTGTAAAGCACACTACTAGTGGACACCAGAAAAGTTATATTAACTTTTAGGGATGTCCCGATCCGATCTCACAGATCGGGATCGGGGCCGATCAAGGCATTTTTAACTGATCGGAAATCGGCTTTACTAATGCCGATCATAACCCGATCTTTTGTTTTACGTCAGCATGTCCGCTGTGTGGAAATACTTTAAATTGGAAAGTGAAACGAGTCCAACAGCGGTGTAATGTCTGTAATGCGAGCGTTTCACGAGGCGGTGGGAGCAGAGCTGCGTTCACTACTGTAGAATTTTACTGTTTATATGGTGTGTGAGTCAAGGATCACTCCGGTGTACAAAACAACAACTTTTAATCCGAGTATGAAAACTTCAGGACCATAACATACAGCTTTTACGAGTTTACGTGTTACAAGACTGAACGACATCTCAGTATCAAGCTCTCTGATTGGCTTAGTTATGTAACCGAGCGTCGTAGTGATGCACTCGCTTAATAAAGAAATAAAATACACGGTATATTCACAAATTGTCGGGAGCAAAACACTTTATTAACTTATTCTGTTCCGAATAGCGGACAGCCAGAGCCGAGCACGCTATCCCGTGCACTATGGAAGCCCCAAAGGGTCAAAACACACTCACTTTGCGTAGACCCGTCCATCAAACCATTGTCACAATACAAGCACTTTAAGAACTGGCTTTCCTTCATAACAAAAGAGTGACTTTCCATTTTATTTTGGTATTCAGGTTTTACTGTAATGCTGTTAAGTAACTTATTTGTTTTTTTATATTCAAGTTAAGCTGCTACACCACTTGTGAGTGGAGATTTTTGTTCATGTTTAGTGTATCACTGCATTAAACAGAATTATGTTCTTTGAATATAAAGTTCAAAGTGAAACTGTAATTATCTCACTTCATTTTTACTACAATGCTGCACTAGGTTTGTTTACTTTTATTTTGTAAAAGAACATTAAGCAATAGCTTGGATGCAGTTTATTTTTTCCTACAGCACTGCAGAGCTATTCAGTTGTTAAACATATACATTGGATTAATTTGAATAACTGTAATGTACTTGAAGTGTGCACTGTGTAAACAGTGTTATCTTATCTAGACAATATCTAGAAAATACAAGTATCGGTTTGAGAATCGGTATCGGATCGGGATCAAAATTAAAGATCGGGATCGGGAACAAAAAAACGTGATCGGGACAGCACTTATGGATGTGACTCGTAATTACTCACATACACACACACGGATGCACAAACTTACATGCACATACACTAACACATGCACACTCACAAACACACACATACATAAATCCACAAACACTTGCACACGGACATACACCAACACACTTAGATTCTGACACACATGCTTACTCACACACACAGGCGCATACAAACACATGCTCACACACACACATACATACACACATACACACACACTTACCTGCACACATACTTACACTGGCACAAAATTTCTCACATTCTATATACACACATACACTCACTTGCACACTGGATACACATGCACAGACACTCACTCACTCACTCACACATGCACTTGCACATGCACACTTAAACTCAAACTCAAAAGAAGCTTTATTGGCATGACAAATAAGGAAATTCGTATTGCCAAAGCTCAGTTACAGAGAAAAAAATTAAAATAAGAACAAATATATAGAGAACAGTTACAGGTGCAAAAATATAAAATAAAAACAGTGCAAATGATAACAATAAAAAAGGTGACATTTACAATAATGAGGTAGTAATAAACGTGTGTGTGCGTGTGCGTGTGTGTGTGTATGAGCCATGGTCACCCACTGTCCCTCACCTGGTGGCAGGTGTGTGTATAGAGTGCTGCTAGTGTGCAGCTCTCTCTCTCTGTGCTCCCCCAGTAGGTGGGGCAGTTTGTCGGGGTCTGGGAGGGAGGTAAAGTTGGGGATGACGGTGTTAAATTTAGGGAAGAATTGGGAGCGGACGTGGTGGTACTGGGTACTCTGGGTGAGGAAGTGCAGCTCCGTCTCTACTGTACTGAGAGTGCAGTGCTGGCACAGCCTCTCCTCCCGGGGCAGCCAGGACCGGGTGTGTCGACCCGTCTTCACGGCCAGGTCGTGTGCGCTCAGTCTGTACCTCGTCAGGGTGTTTCTTAATTTAGGGTCGGATACTGCGCTCAGATAATCTTCTGCACTGTAGTGTTTGTTTAGGGCCAAATAACACTGCATTTTACTTTGAGTTTTAGTTTCAGTTTCCCAATAATTCAGATATTTAGTTCTGAGTAATTTGGTTTATTCTAATTGGGTTTCCTGTTCCTGAGTCTTTATTGTGTTAGTGTGTGTTAGTGGTGTGCAGGTGTGTGTTAGTAATGTGTCGGTGTGTGTTACTGGTGTATCGGTGCAGTGACTCCGGACCTGTTGGATGAGGGGACTGGTATCTTTGATCAGCTCTTGGTGTTTCAGGGTTTTATAATGATACGATTGGGGGTCGCTCTTGTTTAGATGGTTACAGAATTTAATTGCTCTTCTCTGTATGTTAATATTAAGTGGAAATCGGCCTCATTCTGCCCTGCATGCATTGTTCGTTGTGTGTCTGTGCACTTTTAGGATGCTTTTACAGAACTCTGTGTGCAGGGTCTCTAATGGATGTTTGTCCCAATTATGGAATTGATGGTGTGTAAGCGAACCCCAAACTTCACACATACACACTGGACTCTGACAACTTAAATACATACAGCTACTGTATTGTACTACTGTGACTATATTACTTGCATCTTTGCACAATATTGCAATTTGCACAAGTTTTTTGCGTCATTGCACCTTATTCTTTTTTATATCTCCACTGCTGAAACAAAAAAAAAACCCTACGCTGCTAACTGCATATCAGAATATGTTTTTCTACCTCACCCATCATTTACGCAGTACCATGTACTGACCATCACTTGTCTCTAGTCTTGTCTTCCTAAATTACTCTTTAGATTAGAAATGTCTTCTTGTATTTATTTTAGGCCTTTTTTGTATTTGTTGTACTGTTGTTTATCTGCACTGTGTATTGTACTGTCTTGCACTTTTATTCTGTGTTGCACCCTGGTCCTGGAGGAACGTTGTTTCGTTTCAATATGTACTTGTATACAGCTGGAATGACAATAAAGCCTCTCTTGAACTTGAACTCTTTTGATATTTAGGTGGACGTGGCCATGAAGCTTATCTGATAACAGAAGTAGCTTTAATCAATAATATACTTTAGATGGACAAATGAAAGATTGGCTGACGGGAAGTATAAAAATAAAAAGACCAAAATGGCACCATTAAATGATTGGTGACTGAACATAATGTTGTCTTTGATTGTATCTACCAGCTCTGTTTTTAACACAACAATTTTGGATAAAACTCATAACTTAAAAGTGCATACTGCTGGACTTTATCGTCCAGCTTCACTAATGCTGTTGTGGCTGAATGGAAGTGAAGCCTGGCAGTTCATGTCTCTAAATATATTGGACAGCCTGCCCAGAAGAGTAGAGGCAGCAAAATAATATAGACTTTATATACAGTTAATGCTAATGGTTTGAAACCAGGCTGTAATGCAGGTTGTGGTGGCTAAGTGTTCAGCGTACTTCTACCTCCAGCTTCCACCTTTCGGCCTTTAAGCAAGGTCCTTCACCTTCTGTTGCTTGGAACTTTTGTTTTTCCAACGTTATTGGAATCTTAGTTGCTTGCTAATTAGTTAGCTTGCTCACTATCCACCGATCAGGCATATCATTATGACCACCTTTCTAATATTGTGTTGGTCCTCCTTTTGCTGCCCCATACGCAACAAACTGTGATGCTCTGTGTATTGTGACACCTTTCTATCAGAACCAGCATTAACCTCTTTAGAAGTTTGAGCTACAGTAGCTCCTCTGTTGGATCGGACCACACGGGCCAGCCTTCACTCACCACGTGCATCAATGAGCCTTGGCCGCCCATGACCCTGTCGCCGGTTTACCACTGTTCCCTCCTTGGACCACTTTTGATAGGTACTAACCACTGCAGACCGGGAACACCCCACAAGAGCTGCAGTTTTGGAGATGCTCTGACCCAGTCGTCTATCCATCACAATTTGGCCCTTGTCAAACTCGCTCAAATCCTCACGCTCGCCCATTTTTCCTGCTTCTAACATCAACTTTGAGGATAAAATGTTCACTTGCTTCCTAATATATCCCACCCACTAACATCAGGTGCCGTGATGAAGAGATAATCAGTGTTATTCACTTCACCTGTCAGTGGTCATAATGTTATGCCGGTTCGGTGTATATCCAATGTATTGAATCCATTGTAGCTAGCAAAGCAACAAAACTATCTTAGCTTTTTCACAGTGGTTTGGTGGGTAGCACTGTCGCCTCACAGCAAGAAGGTCCTGGGTTCGATCCCCAGGTGGGCCGGTCAGGGTCCTTTTTGTGTGGAGTTTACATGTTCTCCCCATGTCAGTGTGGGTTTCCTCCGGTTTGTTCCCACAGTCCAAAGTCCAAAAACATGCAGTCATGTTAATTGGAGACACTGAATTGCCCTATAGGTGAATGGGTGGTGTGTGTCTGCCCTGTGATGGACTGGTACCCCATCCAGGGTGTTACTGTGTGCCTTGCACCCATTGAAAATCTGGAATAGGCTTGAGCACCCCCCCCCCCCCCCCCCCCCCCCCCCCCTTTCCCTTGACCCTATTTGGATAAGTGTTTATGAAAGTGAGTAAATCGAATGATGTCCTGGTACTTGTTGAGATGGTTTTTGACCAGTTGTCTTATTTTAGGTTATACAGCTCTGGTGTTAGTTTAGTTTCAGCAGATGCTTCTCTCACTTCTTTTGTCTCTCTTCAGACCTTTAACACATGCTTGTTTTTTGCTCGTGTTTACTCAGGGTTTGTGGAAGGACCTTGTTAATTTCACAGCTCATTTCCAGTAGAAGCCTGGCTATTGATTTAACTCACTCACAGTTTATTCTTTTTGCATTCACGAGTCAACAGCAAGGTGAACCGAGATCCAGCTGAATGTATTCAAACAGCTGTGCTGGAAAGGCATGGTAAGAAAGCTAACAAAAACTGAGTAGAATATGGAAAGAGAGCGCTGTGTTCTAGCAAAGCACATAGTCAGTGGTTGAGTTACAATAAAAGTGAACAATTTATTCACATTTTATTTAATTATTTAGGTACTTTAGGACTTTACATAACATTAACATATCAAATAATAAATGTAAGATATTTTAAAGCGCCATAGTTGCTGAAGCTGGAGTAGAGTCTGCCACAACCAGCCAGATTTTCCTGTTGCTTAAAAAATTGTTTAATCGCTGGGAGGACGGCTGCATGAACAACGATTGGCTGTTGTTCATAGGGTTAGGGGCAATTCGGATCATGGGTCTTCATAACTGGTGCAATTACGACCCCTGCTGGCTGATTGATGGTGCCTGCACAGGGCTGAGGAATAATGCTGATCAGGGTGTGGCTCTCCGTGCACAGTGCTGATCGGTATATATGAACCCGACTCGTGTAGGTGAAAAATTCAGTCTGTACTGAGCATGTTTCAGAGGGTGCATCAGTGATGTTATCTGCCATTCGTGTGTCTGCATGGACATGATCGGCTAACATCTGAAGGAGGGATGGTCAAAACAGCCTAGCTATTGGAAGGTGCACCTGTCAGTGTGCTCTCTGTTCTGGTCCCAAGCCGGATAAAAAGTAAGGAGGGTTTCATCAGGGTGTAATCAGGAATGATTTACTGTGGCGACACTTAAATTTGGAAGCAGATGATTTTTTGGTAGTTGTAGCTTAGTGGTTAAGGTACTGGACTAGTAATCAGAAGGTTGCCGGTTCAAGCCCCACCATCGCCAAGTTGCCACTGTTGGGTCCTTAAGCAAGACCCTTAACCCTCAATTGCTCAGATTGTATACTGTCACAATTGTAAGTCGCTTTGGATAAAAGCGTCCACTAAATGCTGAAAATGGAAATGTGATTTGTGACGTGACTGTGAATTCACAGGTCTATTTCTAAAGGATCTTAACAAATAATCACTGAGACACTGAGTACATACAGTATAGCCCTGTGTGTCATTTAGAATTGGAAGATATATTTTTAAATCTCATTTGTATCTCACTTTCTCATATAGTGTGATAAGTGATGACCTTATAATTGTAAAGCAGTAAATCTCTCACCTTTAGTTTAATTAGAAACAGTGATAGCGCAGACTAACACTATATAAAGTGCATATGAACTGCTCATATGCATATGAAACCACAAAAAATCTATGTGGAATAATGTATGTTTCTTGTTGAGGAAGATAAGAACAAGCTTAGCAACATCTCTATCCGTTTTATCTCTACCCTAATTACAGGTACTGGAATAATTATAAATATTCATGAATATGCAAATCAGATGCTCCAATTTTCCTCCTGTTATCCTGTACCAGCAGTCCAGCCCAGTACTGCCTTCAAGAACTGTTGAAAATAGTCATGATTACGAGATGTGCTCATGTAGGCCAGTACAATCCTGGAGCTACCAGTAAGGAAACTTGGGTTGTCAATAAAAATGATGGCAGCCACCAATATTAATGTTGCATCTACAGTACATTTTAATCAATCTTAGAGTTTGACAGATTGTATTGTGTTTCTGGTTCTACAGCACTGACTCATGAAGGCTTTTGTTTCTTGAAAATGTCTTTCCACAGAAAAAAAAAAGAAAATTCAAGTCATTCTGAATAAATGATGTCTACATGATTTGTCTAGTGCTCATTCTCTGCTGTATAGTTCATTTCAGAGAAGCAAAGTAAACTTTTCCATAGCAAAATACAAGTAAACAAATAAAGAAACCTTTCAGAGCTCTGGATAAATGTTCCAGCCAGCTTCCGGCGTAGTGATGAAGCATCGCTCCCTACTCCCTACACAGTTTGAAGTTCACTTCATTTGAACATTTTTGTGACCTTTGGATTGAAATCTCACTTAAAATGGTGGAATACCCTACATAGTGCACCTCACAGGAACAACTGAGGTGAATGGAACGCTCATTCAGAATTGGTGCTATTGGTTGGAAGAGCGCCTTCTGAACCAATCAGACCTTCTGATTTTTAATTTTCAGTTTGCGTCAGACAGATGATGTGTCAATGAAACGCTTGATTGGCTTTCTAACGGGTTCGTGTTTTACTTCACAACCAGGAAAAGTTTGGGGTTTTTTAATTATAAGCACATTTACAAAATAACGGATTAGAGAGAGAGAGAGACAGTCAGAGTCAACTTGTTCGTGACGTTACGTGTTTCATTCGCGAGTGAATTTCGGTTCATAATCCTAAATTTGTTCGTACGTTAAATTGAAAAAACGCTCGTAACCCAAAATGTTCATATGGTAAATGGTTCGTAAGCCAAGGCTCTACTGTATTTTGATATGCAGTTGTGTAACTGTGGAGGTTTGAGGACCACATGAGCTGATCTGTGTTGTTTCAGTTCACTTCTGCACTGTTCTGTGCTTGTGTAACTGGAGCTCTGTGATGTGCGCCAGTTTTTCTGCTCCTGTAGAAATGTGGTACAGGGTGGTGCAGGTGAACAGCTCTTACTCCCATTCTGTCTGCGCTGATTTATAGCCTCTATGCGGTGTGTGAAAGTGATCTATGGCCAGGGGCGGCCGTTCTGCACAATCGTGCACCTGTTATTTTTATACCTGTTATTTTTTTCCTTTCTAAAAAAGATTATGATGTGGTGTGGAAATATCAAGATGACTTTTTTCTTCACAACTCTGTATAGCATGTGGTGTACCTTCACATGTTTATTTACAGCCGTGTTATAACATACTGAGTGTTGACTGGTCAAAATTCTAACAGTCAAATGCACCGTTAGTATAAAGGAAAGAAAAACAAAAGAAAGATTTTTTTCCTTTTTTTGGCTGCTTTTGCATTTAGGTGCTCAGTGCTACAGCCAGCAGAAAGTGCTTTTTTTCTATTAATTTATGCATTTTCTCCCTTTTTCTCCTGATTTAGCGTGGTCAATTTGTCTTCCGCTGCTGAGGATTCCTGATTGCGTTTGAGGAGGGTATATTGCTGCTCACGTGCCCTCCGACGTGAGCGAAGTCCTAGCTGACCCCTTCTTTACTCTTGTGCTTCTGCACAGGTGCCTCTATCTGCTAGCCAGGGTCCTTGCACAACGTTTGAAGACCCCACCCACGTAGTCTGGTCATTTCCCCACCCAGCTAACACGGTAGCCAATTTTGTGTCTGCTGCAGGCACTGTCAATTGCTCCGCTAGATGGCGCCTGGCCGACCAGAGCCGAGATGCCGAGAAGCTGGGGTGTTCAGAATCTCGGCGCTGGTGTGCTAGTGGAATGTCCTGCTGCGCCACCTGGACGCCCAGAAAGCGACAATATGCATCCAGTCTCCTGGTGAACGAAACACAAAGATTAAAGTACTTTAAACTTAGATCTTGGCTTGTATGGTTTCAGACATGTTATGGAATAATGATTGTGTTGTCCACAGCAGTAATTCTTACCTTCCCAAGTTTCAGCTGTTAGGTGATTGGATAGGTGGGAATCGACAGTCACTAAAGTAGAAAAATGTAGAAGATGGGGTTACAAGTTCACTGTACATCACTGTTATTTCCACCCCTTACTGGAAAAGTTTGAGTCCAGTTTTGGAGACGATTACCTGAAAAATATTGCAGGTCAGGATGATATTTAACCAGTGGTGCTCAAGCCAGATGCTGAACAGACACAGTTGGCTATATCTTAGGAAGGGAGGGTTGGATGGAGTCCTAATGCTTTAATGTAGTGTAACAGTGGCTGGTACGGTGTGGTTAAGGTGCTGGCACGAGCCTTTGTACATGCTGGATCTGCTTCATATGTTAAAAAATGTGTGTGTTAGGCTGCCGCCGACTTTGGGCAGCGTGGGTATCGAGTGGTCACCAGAGTGAACAGGGAAATTCAGACTATTCAAATAAGGTACAAAACCATTAAGATTAACTTGATAAATAATAATGAATAGATGTCATGACCAGGACAGGTCACATTTATGGAAGCCGTCTGGCTGAACGACTGTGTGCTCAGATGAGAATAAATTGGTGAATAAATGAAATATTTATGCTTTAGGTTTGTACTGATTTGTATGCAGATTACCTAACACAGGCACCATGTTCCTGTACTTTCCCCCCCCCAAAGTCCCAGTCCTGTCAGAAAGAGTGCTGGAGGAGTGATTCATTACCCCACTCAGAAAGTCTCGTTCCTCCTGCGCTGGCTAGTGGCATCAGGTGACCTTCAAACGCCCGACTTTCAGTGTTCAGGTTATAGTATGTTAAACTCCAGAGACGTGAGGGATGTGGAGCCAATTTATTTCTGCCCTGTTTCCCTTCAGCTACCTCGCCCTTCTTCCTGCCCTCCTCCAGGAGGTAATTCACGCTGTGGATTGCTATGTGCATATTCCTCTATCTGTTTTTTTCTTCCTTGGGCTTAAATATGTAATTGTGTCTATAACAGCCTCCACTCTTCTGAGACAGCTAACCACAAGATTTTGGCACAAGTCTGTGGGAATTAGTACATCAGTTATTTATTTAATTTTTGGGGGTACTTTTTTGTCTTTTTCTTCCAATTTAATAGTTTCCAGTTTAGTTATTGCAGTTCACTCCTGCTATCCAGGAGGAACATAAAGGCTGAAATTTGCCCAAAAACACCCCCAACAGCCAGAAATCAGAAGTAGACATTTTAGAGAGACCTGGGTTCGGCTGCATCTAGGTAGGGGCAAACATCATTCCACAGTGAGGACATCATTCCATTAGTCTAACAGGGTGTCTTGCTGTTTCTGGGCCTGGTTGACTGGTTGAAACAAAATTTCCTCTGTCCACCAGAAAAAAAGTTATGTAACAAGTCAGAGATCTAAAAAACAGGTTGACTTTTTAATAGCTTAAAAAACCAAAATGAGTTCTGACATGAACTTAATTGAGATGATTTAGTAAGAAGCATGTTTGAGTGCTCATGAGTTCAAATCTCAGCAAAGCTACTGTCCACATGAACACAATTAGCTTTGTTTGGGGGAGGGTTGGATTGGGTCCCTTCCCACTGCCACTGCAATATGTGATCTGTGCGACTGTGTGAGAGTGTGTGTGTGTGGGGGGGTGTCACATGAAGCCTAGTGTGGCCCTGTGTAGGAACCCAAAATTGGCAGGTGATAAAAAGTGGCTGCAGATTGGACACGTCTCAGAGGGGGACGTGTGATGTTCCGGCTCTCCTTGATCAGATTGTGGGTTGTGCAAAGCTGCGGACTCATAATTAGGAATGGCAAACAATTAATTAGGATATAAAAAAAGAGAAACATCCAGAAACAGTCATTCAATGTGACTGAATTAAAGTGATTCTGCAAAGATTAGTTGGGCCAAAATTCCTTAAGGTTGATGTGAAAGTTTAAATTCTAGTTGCAGTTGATGCTGCTAAAAATTGCACAGCCAGTTATTAAGTTCAAAGAGACAATTACTTGACCTGAGTAATATAGGTGTTGCATATCATTTTCCTCTTAAATAGAAGAAACACTCATTTAAAGCTGTGTTTTCTCTTTCCTCGTGTTCTCTTTGTTCTGTAATACATTTAAGATCGGAACCTGAAACAATGGAACCACTTCAGAGAAAGATCCCTCTCAGCGTGAATTTGTCCGTATACAGTCATGATTTGCTGCAGGAAGGTCGTGCTGTGAACGCACAGGAACTTTGGTGCTCCGTTTACTTTTGTGCTTTATTAATCCCAGGCCAGACGCTGTGGGATCTGAGCAAAGACAGATGACGGGTTCCTGTAAAACACACACATACACACATGCATCATAAATACTGACACTAATTTTTACACAGAACTGGAAGCTAGTGGCTTTCTAAAAAAAGAAACATGTTACTTTTATTGTATTTTTTAATTTGTAATGATTCAATACTTGTTTGCAACTGGCTGATGACTGCAAACCTGTCGTAGGGACGTATTTGATTTATCTTTTTTATCGGCACTAAGGGTGCATGATCATGATGTGTCTTCTGTATCTGTGAGCCCAGCCTGGGATCCGAACCCCTGGATCTCAGGCATTGCTGTTACCCAGATAGTTTTTTACCATTCCATCACACGATCTGACAGATTTACGAGCTTGGTTCACGTACCACCACAGGAGCTCACAGATTTACAGATAGTGTAAAGAATAAAGTGCAGAAACAGCAGTCACTTAAAAAATAAATCTCCCTCTGCAAAACAGACTAAATACATGCACTGATAAATCAATATACAGTCTTATATAAAAAGCAAAATCATGTCTGGAGCTGGTAATGAAGTTAATGGTCATCCTTGGTCCATCCTGCTGGTGGTTTATTTAACATTGTCTAAATTGTGTGTGTGTAAACACTTCTCTAGTTTTATATTTCACCATGCATATTAATAGCTGATCATTTTCAATCAGGCAGGGTGTGGCAGGGCTTTTTGATTGCTTTTAGTAGATGTTTAAGCACATGTTGTAGGTCTGTGTGTGTTTGACTTAGGGATGAACCTTTTTCCCTTTTTATATCCGCATACTTGCTACTCTATATGGACAAAAGTATTGGGACGGCCCTTCTATTTTTTTAACTTGTGTTTCAGATAATTGCTAAAAGGTGTAATATATTAATTATACGAAAGAAAGTATATGCTTTTAGCTTTACAGGAACAGTTAAAGGAATAGCCCCATTTTTGCTTCCAGCATGGCTGTACCCGTGTGCACAAAGCAAGGTCTATAAAGATATATATATATATATATATATACACACGTATGTGGCACAGTGGTAGCTTAGTGGGTAGAGCTTTGGGCTATCAATCGGAAGATTGACGGTTCAAATCCAGGCTCTGCTATGCAGCCACTGTTGGGTCCTTGAGCAAGGCCCTTAACCCTCTCTGCTCCAGGGGCGCCGTACGATGGCTGACTCTGCACTCTGACCCCAGTTCCAAACTACCTGGGATATGCGAAGAAAGAATTTAATTGTACTGTACACCTGTATATGTATATGTGACTAATATCTATCTATCTATCTATCTATCTATCTATCTATCTATCTATCTATCTATATGAAGAAAAGCTCGGATTAAAGAAACTCCAGTGGTCATCAGCCCCACTGAACAGCTTTGGAATTAACTGAAACATCATTGAGGCTTTCATGACCAAAATCAGTCAATCAGCCCAGCCGTACAAATGCTTATTTTATGAACTGGGCACAAATTCCCACAAGCACACTTGTGAGAATCTTTCTAAAATGGGATGTCCAGCAAGCCCATAGTCAGCTGCTAAAATAAGTTTGGCCATTTAGTGTAGTTCAGTCTGAAATAAATGAACCAGCTCAGCTCAACGTATACTGGGTGTACTTGTGCTTATACTCTTGGTCATGTAATTACACATCACATTAACATAACATTCCTACTTGTAGTTTAAATGAGATTAAATATAAGAGAAAATGCTAGACATGAATGTGAGCTTACATAACCCCTGTGAGCAATCTTCATACAGGCGGCAGTGTAACCAAGGGTGGAGGATTATACCTGTGGTATTAAGAACAGAAAAACCCGCTGTTTACTCAGATCGACTGTTCCGTTTAGGTTTGTCGTCTCTTTTGTTAAATGTGATTTAGGGAGAGGAGAAAATAAATAAATAAATAATGCCCGGCTGGCAGCTCGCAGAAGGAGATGAGCAGAGGGACGGACGAGCCGCCTAACAGATGGGGAACGTTAGGACTCCTAACGCTAATCCTTTCAACACTGACATCAGAGTGTGTGAGCGGTAACTCATACCCCGAACACTTCGCTAGCAGCCCAGAAAAACAAACAGTGTCAAAAGGGACTCAAACTCGCAGCCTTTCTGCACCACTGCGCCGCTCTAACTTTTTTATTGAGGCTTTATATAGAAAGTAGATGGAGATGTAATGCATTTAAACCTGGAGGTCGTTTTAATCCGATTAGGCACGTTAGCTTGACCCCCCTGAGCTATCTCTGTCCTCTCTCTCTCGTTTATCTCGTCCCTGTCTCTTCTCAGGTAAACCTTGGCGCCCGCGGTAACTTTACGAGGCCGGCGGCTTCCATTAGCGCAGGCACGCATCGTTTTAATTTTTTATGAAATGTATCCGGATAAATCCGGATGCGTAATCGAAGCTGGCTGGATTTCCTGCCTGGCTCAACACACACGCCAACGTTGATTTTTCCATCAAATCTGTGCCATCTTCTCTTCTTTGTCTATTTTAATTGTTTTTCCCCTTAGCATTAACTTTTCCACATGAATTGATACCTGATTTGTAAATGTATTCACTCACTAAGCAATTTATTAGGTACACCTCTTGTACATACATTCAGTGGGTATTTTAGAAGCTACACCTACCATACAGATGAACTTTGTGGTTCTCAGCACTGCACTGGTAGTGACATGAATGAGGGAGTTGCTCTGGTATGGGTGTAGAAGGTGCAGCAGTGTTGTTGGGATTTTTAAATAGTATTTAAACGTACTGGCCTCTTTATAATAAACACACACCCTGTTAGTGCTGGTCGTAGGTGCGTTCAGTTCCTCTAATCTTTATCAGTGGCCACTTACTGAGCACAGTACAGGACGTTGTTGACTATATTTTTGATTGGGCACACTATTTTCTTTCCATCATTGGCAGTGAGGTGTTTAAAAGCCCCAACACTGCTGCACCTAGTACACTCATGCCATAACAACACACATAACAATGCTATTACCGTGTTAGTGCCATTGCAGTGCTGAGAATGCAATATCCTGTCATTCCAGGTCCTGTGAGGTCCCTTTTGATTGGTAGATGGTGTACAGAGGGGGTGACAAAATGTACAGAACAACAGATGGGTGACAGTCAGTAATTGTATGACATACAATAGTTTGTTGAATACCACCAGTTAGGTGTACCTAATAAAGTGCTCGGCGAGTATATAATGGGGAAGCATCGTGGCACAGTGGGTAAAGTGGGTGGAACATATCGTTTTAGTCATGAGGACTTGGATTTAATCCACACCACCACCTCCTAAAGACATGCGGAGTGGGGATTAGGTATATTTTCTGGATTGGTGGCATATCCATGGCGTATTCCTAACCTGTGCCCAGTGACCTTGACCGATTAATGACTAAGTACATGAATTATGATTTAATAAATTCTCAAAACCTTACACTGACCCTATTATGCATGTGTAGAACGGCTTAATTCTGATCAGGGTTGCAGTGTGCCTGTGGGAATTTGTGTCCATTCTATCAAAACATCATTTGTGATATTGGACATGGGTGTTAGTCAAGAAGGCCTTGCTCTCAGTCAGTATTCCAGTTCATCCCAAAGGTGTTTAATAAACAGGTCTAGGCTCTTAAGGCCAGAATTCCTCCACACCAGACTCAACAAACCATGGTGTTATGAGACCTACTTTGTGCACAGGGACACAGTTATGAAGGAACATGTGGGGGGAGGGGTGGGCTTTGCCCAAACTGTTGCCACCAAGTTGGAAGCATCTGATTTATTTTGTATTATTGGCTGAAACACTCGAGCTCAATAATTGGGATTGGTGTGACTAAATACAATGCAAGCAATTGAAGACTAGGAGTCTTGTTAAGGTGCTCAACAGTGGCAACTTGGCAGTGGTGAGACTTGAACCAGCGACCCTCTGATTTCTAGTCCAGCTGAGTTAGCACTGCCCTTGTGTAGGTTTTTCTCCCTTTTGTATTGTAGTGCACTGTAGATCAATGCTACCCCTCACATGTACAAGGGTGGGGTCAGAGGCTCTTGCGAGGATAAAACGGGGTGACTGAACCACCAAGCAGCTGCTGTTCAATCATCAGTGCATGTCCATTCTGCACAAATCATGAAGATTAAAGATAAGCTGATCGCGCCGAGATACAAATTATACACTGAGCTCCATGTAAGTAGGTTACGAGCGGGCGAGGGGAAGAGTTTGTCTCCAAGTCGATTGGTCAGTCAGGGATTAATATGGATAATTAAGAGGTTAAGTCTAAAAGCTGAGGGTGAGTGCAGTGTTTAGTAATCTACAGTGGATTCAGAAAGTGTTTAAATTCCTTCACTTTTTGCACACATTATTGTTTTAGGAATTTGAATTTATATCATTACGTTTTTACCATCAATTTACACTTTATAACCCCATATAATGTAAATCTAGGTTTCCTGTTTGTTTTGATTAAACTTGAGACGTGTCTAGAACTTAGTTGGAGTCACCTGTTGCAATCTGAATTGATTAGACGTAGTTTAAAAACACACCTACACTGTCAAAACAAAAAATCATTACATCCAAGGACTTAATGATCTTCAAGGACCGAATGTTCTCTAAGGACCTAATGTTCTCCAAGGACCTAATGTTCTCCAATGATCTATTGATCTTTAAGGACCTAATGATCTTCAAGGACCTAATGTCCTTCAAGGATCTATTGATCTTTAAGGACCTAATGTTCTCCAAGGACCTACTGTTCACCAAGGACAAGATGTTATCCATGGACCTACTGTTCTCCAAGGACCAGATGTTCTCCAAGGACCTAATGTTCACCAAGGACCAGATGTTCTCCAAGGACCTAATGTTCTCTAAGGACCTAATGATCTCCAAGGACCTAATGTTCTCTAAGGACCTAATGTTCTCTAAAGACCTAATGTTCTTTAAGAACCTAACATTCACCAAGGACCTAATGTTCTCCAAAGACCTAAAGATCTTCAAGGACCTAACATTCCTCAAGGACCTAATGTTCTCCAAAAACCTAATGTTCTCCAGGGACCTAATGATTTCCAAGGACCTAATGTTCTCCAAGAACCTAATGTTTTCCAGGGATCTAATGTTCTCCAAGGACCTAACATTCACCAAGCACCTAATGTTCTCTAAGGACCTAATGATCGGTCAAAGCAACAATATAAAACAATATTTAAATCTTTAAATGTTTCTAGAACCACAACGAGTCAATATTTTTTAAATGAAAGAAGTCAGGACCTCTTTAAAATTGGCCATCCAGTCAAATTGGGCATATGGTCAAGAAGAGCTTTGGTCAGGGAGGTAAGAAAGAACTCAACAGTCACTGTGAAGGAACTCCAGAAGTCCAGAGGAGAGAATAAAGAACCAGTTGGATGGACAACCATCTCTGCAGGACTATAAATCTGACCCTTGTGGCAGGGAGGTCAGATGGAAGCCACTGTTAAGTTAAAAGTTTAAGACAGACAGTGAAGGACTCAACAAGAGGGAAAAAATACTCTGGTCTGCTTCTCTGGACTTAAATTGAACTATTTAAGCAGACCTGGCCAGGCGCTGCTCATCACCTGATTGGATATCTTGGATTAGGTGTTGGTACGTCAATCATATCGTGTTGGAAGGAGAAATGGACGAAATGGATGTCTTTGTTAATCACCTTACTCTTGACATTGTCTGAACTTAATTTGATTGATTTGGACCTTGACTCACCTTCTTACTCATCACATTATATCAGCTTAACATTTCTGATAAGTGTCGTCCTGTCTTTTCTCAGGAGTCTCTTCAATAATTCATCGTTTCCTCTGGACGTGTGTAAAGGTAGATCAGGTTAATTAAGGTGTCCCTCAGTGAGGTCATTTTAAATTTAATCCCCGAGTCCCATTCTTTTACCCTCGTCCTCTTTCTTTTTTTAATTCCTCTCGCCGTGCCTTCCTCTGACTCTTTGATTACGTTATCTCTAACACACGCTGCGGAGCGTTCTGTTGCCTCCGCTGTGTTGGCCCATTTCCACCCCCTACTGCTGTAAGGAATCTGTGCTGTCATACACACACACACACACACACACACACACACACACACACACACACACACACAGAGTGACCTGCACCTTGCTGACGTTCATATGCTAGCTGGGTTTTGGTATCCAGATAGGTTCATATGGAAAGTCCATTAATAGGTGGACTTCAAAGGAATACTTTTACGTTTATAAAATATTATAATTAATTCATTAATTCATTCATTTGTTCTGCCAGCCATTTTACCCTGGCCATTATGTATGAGGGTATTTGGGAAAATAAGACACTGATAAAACCGGGAGGAGTCTGGGAGTGTACACTATATGGCCAAAAGTATTTGGACACTGACCACTAGCTTGTTGGAACCTTTTCAAAAACAAATGGTATTAAAACAGAGTGACCTCTATGTGATCATTTCAGCTATAACAACAGTCACTTTCTTGAGAAGGCTTCTCACAGGACATTGAAGTATTTCTGTTTGAATTTGTGCTCATTCAGTCATGAACATTTGTATGGCTTGGCACTGATGTTGGTCAGGTAACCTTCAAGAAATTGATTGTATTGTTGTAGCTGAAACACATCAATTCAAGTCTCAGCTTCTGCTGTCTGGTTGGGCACTGATGTTGGTCAAGAAACCCTAAAGTTGGAAGAGTATAATTACATTTATATAATTGATTGTGTTGTTTGTTGTAGCTAAAACACATCAATTCAAAATTAGAAGGGGTGTCCCAGTACTTTTGTCCATATAGCATCCACTGACATTATAGGGTCCTGAAAGCATATTACTCTGGTAATAGGGAATTCGTGGAACATAGGATTCTGGGAACGGAGATATTTTGTTTTTGAGTTAAAGTCTCAGCTTCTGCTGTCTGGTTGAGGTACTGGCATGAGTAGTAGAGGAACATGTTGGGCATAGCATAACTCTCTGAACATGGTATCCACCACTGGCTGGAATACCCTCTGGGTCACCTTAGATCAAGAAACATAGGAATCTGACCATGAATTAATTCATGTACACGGTACTGGTCTGGGGTTCTGTTCTTTTCTTGGGACACTGTGAGTTCTCTCCAGTTAAATCTGGGTTTCTCTCAAGTACTCTGGTTTTCTCCTACCTCCTGACCCAAGTTGTGAGTTAGTAAATGGTTGAGTGTGTGGTTCCCTTAGAGGCCGGAACTACAATTTTAAAATAGAGTCTGTCGCTGGTAGTTCTGGTGCTGCCTGGAAACACTAGGTTCAAGGCAGAAATGCATCCTGGACAGGGTGCCAGTCCACATTCAACCATCAACTCCTTCAGTCACATCTTGGGATCGTAGGTAGAAGAAAACAGGAAGACCTGGACGAACTCCTCACAGACTACAGACAAGAATCAAACCCAACCTATAAGTCAGGTGACTATCTAATGCGTTTATCCAGAGAGCACAAATAATTTTATTAGGAGCCCGGTCACGTTCAGCCTGTGTCCGGTGAGACTGGACATTTCTACAGGGAACATGTTTGACCCTGACCTGCTGTCCTACTCCCTGTCCCTTGCTGATATGACTGCTCATATAAGAGTATTAGTAGCATATTTGTACATTTCCTCATCTCACTGGGTGTTCATGAGTGGAAAGAACATTAATAAATAGCAATAAAAATAAAAAGAGTAAATGTTAGAGGACAAAGAAAGAATAAGCAGTGGGAGGAAACATGCTGAGCTATATACACTCAGCTCAGGAATTCATATCATTTTACCTTCCTCTAAATAGCTCACGTATCGATCTTTATGTTCTCTAGGTCAAGTCCTGGATTTAAAAATGGAGCGTGTGTATCGTATAGCCCAGGTTTATCATTGTACTGTGCAGGAGGTCAAGCAGAAGTTCACGGGTACGTAAATGTAGGGTGAATAAAACAGTGTGGACTGGATAATTCATTTACAGCATGGAACTGTGGAATAAATATAATACAGGAGCACTACGAATATATATTCCATTCTAAAACCATGAGCGTTTACATGGACTTTCTCCTCCTTTGTGGCTTTCTACCAGTTTGCTGGGTGTCCGTGGGAGCAATGACGTCTTTCTTTCTAAGCACATGGTGATCCAATGCTTGCTTGACTGTGGACACATGTATTGCTGCAGCTTCTACTTTCTGACAGGCCTGTTCTTGGTGGTACCAGGATTGAATTTGACCATTCTGGCAATCTATCAGCCTAAATTGCAGCTAGGGTGTATTCTCTCCAAGAGTCCATCAATTTCATTGATGCTAAACCTGCCATCAATCTGGATAAGCAATCTGGATAAGGAACAGTTTCAGATTTGAAGACCCTTCCTATTGTTTATACAGTAGTTTCTTGTAAGTGTAGCTGTGTTTGGAGACTGGTACTGTTGGGTACTGTTTACCTTACAGTCCTGGAGGCTGGTTTTTCTACCTGAGGCGACCAGTAACACATTTCGTTCCTTCTCCGGTTGTGGTGGGTGTTCTGTCTGGAGTGTGTCACTCTTTTCCGTTTGTTGGTTTTAGGAGTGCCAGGAGAGGTAGATTCTCAGGTCCTGAATGGCGCCTGCAGGACATTCTCAGACAGCCCAGTGTTTGCAAAATTAGTCACCAAACTGGGAAAAATAACCAGTTGTCTAGTTAAATACGCCACTTTATAAATTTTCTTATGGGTTTGACGTGCGGGAATGAGTGAGTCTGTGCTACCTGACTACTCGGAAGGCAGAATTAGAGAGACCTTGTTACTCAGACTCCGAGAAGAAGTAGAAGAGAGTAGAATTGTGTGATTTGTACGAAACATTAGTACAAGGTAAAAGTGAGCTGGTGTGGCATAATGTTAAGAGCTACACTGCTTTGAGACGATGTCCGTTGTCATGAGAAAGTCACAATTATTTTTTTGTGCCAGAAAGCATTTCGGCATCTGCAGAACCAGGTCTGTATCCCAGGTGAGATCAGATTAAAAATGCTGAGCTGCAGGTATCAGAACTTTACTTTTCCCACCGTGCAGGTTTAATCCTGTTTATTTTCCAGCTGCTCAGCATTTTTCTTCTACATGGATCTGTAATAAGTCCTTGATGTTATCAGTACCTGATCTTCTGCCCTGTTGAGTGTTCTTCTGAATACATCACAGTGCCAGAAGATCACACAAGTGTGTGTGTTTGGTTTCTTTTAGAACTTTTAACACAAACCCCATTTCCAGAAAAGTTGGGACGTTTTGTAAAATGCAATAAAAGTAAAATCAGAGATTTGTTTAACTTACAAAAGTAGAAAGACAAGATTTCCAACTTGATTGCATTTTGTATACATAAATACAATTACAAGTTGATACCCGCAACACACTTAAAAAAAGTTGGGACAGAGGCGTGTTTAGCCTTATGTTTTAGTAATGACCTTAATCAGCTGCTCAATAGTCAGTGATCACTGTCTGATTCTCCTCTTCATGATGCTCCATACATTTTCAATAGGAGACAGATCTGGACTGCAGGCAGGACACTCAAGCACGTGCACTCTGTGTCTACGAAGCCACGCTGTTGTAGCCCATACAGATTGAGACCCGGGATTGTCTTGCTGAAATAATTAAGGACAAAGTACTTCTCGGGAAAAGTTGTCGCCTTAATGGCATCATTTTTCTCTCTCAAATCTCAATATATGCCTCAGCAACAATGCAACCTCATGCCATGACAGATGTTGGCTTTTGCATCTTTCACTGATAACAGTCTGGATGGCCCTGTTCATTTTTGGCAGAGCTTCAAACCTCAGTTACATAGTTGGAACAGTATGTTATATGCTAATAAAAATTTTATGTGCATTGTTTTGACCCCTTTGACATGTGAAAACATATTTAATGTTTTACCTTTTAAACATTATACATTTTTGATACATTGTAAATACTGTATGAGCTCATTTAAAATGTACTGGCTGCACATTTCAAAAATCTCTCCCTCCGTGTTACTGTAGGATCCCACTTCCCAAATCTTTCTGTCCAGATGTTACACATCTGTGCCAAGTACACTAATCATCTCCCACCCTAACCCACCCCACCCCACCCCACTCCTCCACACATGATCGCTGAGTGGAAAAGCTTATGTTGACTTGGTCAAGTGTTTTGTGGTTATGTTCTTCTGGGAGATTTGTGAGTTGGGTCTTAGCACTGAGGTCGGTGACCATCTGGTCCCCGGTGTGTTTTTAGCAGTGAGGGGGTAGCAGTGAGCTGTGTGTTTAAAGTCAGCGTGGATGACTGGACCTGACGTCCGAGCCCATGCTTCTTTACTTTCTAAATATAAATATAAAGTAGATTCTGGTGAAAATCGGAAAATGCTGTGTTCAGTACACACTGAAGTTCAGACTGAGCTGCTGAGTTTTGCAGGCAGATCTCTCTATTGAGAAATGATTGTAGGTTCTGAGTGCCTTGTTTCTTTTGCTTATTTGTTTGCTTCCATCCATCCATCCCTAACCATCCATCTGTCCATCCATCCATCATCAATCTATTCATCTACCCATCTACCCATCTGTTCATCCATCCATCCATCCATCCATCCATATGTCCGTTCATCCGTCTATCCATCAAATAATCATTAGCAAGGGCGTCCACATACTTTTGGCCATATAGTGTATTTCATGAACACTGTTTTTTTTCCTTGATATACCTTCATGAAGTTATTGGCACACTGAGTAGTGCTGTCAACTCGCAGCGAGGTGCCTGAGTTCGACTCCTCAGCTGGGAGTTCTGTGTCCTTTCTGTGTGCAGTTAGCATGTTCTTCCAGTGTCCACATTACCCTCAGGTGCTCTGGTTTCCTTCCACAAGTCCAACAACATGCAGTTAGGCCAACTGGAGCTACAACAATTGCCCCAAGTGTGGTTGTGTGTGTGTGTGTGTGCCCTGTGATGGACTGGCGACCTGTCTGGGTGTTTCCTGCCTTTCGCTTAATGAGACCTACCGCGGCCCTGATCAGAAAGATGCTGGGTGAGATTACTCTGAGCTGATCTTGCTCCTAGATGGTTCCACATCAAAATAATGGTTGACCAGCTAAATGTACATATATCTTGTATAAATGTACCATGGATTAAAAATACTCAGATTAAGCTTGGCTGGATTGATGATAGAATATCAATATAGTAGGGATGTAATGATGCACCACAAGACAGTGAAAAATCAATTCACATGTGTAACGATTCAAATTTGTTTACATGTATAATGAATCGATATTCACTTTAAACAGCAGAGGGCACTGGCGCTATTCACCTCGCCTGGTTGACGTCACTACAGGGATGCCAGGTTCGGAGGATACTCTCTTTATTTGTATTATACATTTATTTATTTAATGTGAGATTTATTTCATTTCAGGTTTTTTTTACACAAAAAGGGAAATGTGCAGCATTGTATTGCATAGTTTGTACCTACCTCAGAAATAAAAGGACATTCATTATTTAGATAAATAAAAGATAATCACAAATACAGTATTTTATTTTACTTTTTAAAGAGAAATAATAAAAGGAAACTTCGTCATAATTTGTTTTCAATTTTATTTTGTTTAAAAAATTGGGAAAAAATCGTATCATGAACCCAGTATCATGAATCGCATTGCATCGTGGGTAGAGTGTATTGTTACAACCCTACAATATAGTGATGTAGTAATATTATGATGCAGTTTTGTATGTATTGTGCTTTTCATACATCGGTAGTGCCTTAATTTGTTTGAGTCAGCATTTTAGCTGTACCTAATTCATTTAGCTTTTGCTTTATGAATGCAATTTCATGTCCCAAATCAGGTCTTCATTTTTCAAATTGTTTTTGGGAATAATTGACATTGTTTCCTGGTCCAAAGAGGAAACAAATTACAAATTGATGTCCATAATTTTGTTAAAAGAAAGGTTATATAACACAGTAGTAAACATCCCCCGTCCCAACTTTTATGTAATTAGGCAGAAATGCGTCAAAATGCCAGCGTCCCATTAAATGTTCTCCTGGTCTTTAGTATAATCCAGACTGTGTGGTTTTATGCAATGGGAGTGGCTGATTTAGACTCTAATTAGAAGGTGGGCAGCACGGTGGCTCGGTGGGTAGCACTGTCACCTCACAGCAAGAAGGTTGATCTCTTTGGAGTTTGTATGTTCTCCCTGTGTCCTGTGGGATTTTCTCAGAGAGCTCTGGTTTCCTCCCACAGTCCAAAGACGTGCAGGTGAGGTAAATTGGAGATACAAAATTGTCTGACCGTGTTTGACCTTACAGACTTGAACTGGTGAATCTTGTGTAACCAGTAACTACCTGCCCTGTCATAAATGTTACCAAAGTGTGTAAAACATGACATTAAAATTCTAATAAATCAATAAATTAGAAGGGATGTCCACATACTTTTTGGCCATTCCTCCTGCTTCTGGTCACTCACTCTCTCTTGCATTAAACCCATGCGAGTATTTCTTGGTGAGGTTGACAGATGGCTGCTGGAGGTCACGGCACTGCGGCCGTTCCTGAAACTGTAGGGAGGAGCCTAACAAGAGGGCACCTACCCAACACACACACACACACACACACACACACACACACAGATCTCCACCCTCAGATAGCTCATTTCACTAGGCTTTATTTTGCCGGGTTTGGGATGTAAACCCTCCTCCCCTGTGTACAGTGATGCTGACTTTTGAAAGTGAGCTGCTTCTTTTTGAAGAGTATTTTTTGTGCCAGTGTTCCCACTTCAGCTTTATTCCTTGTATTCATTCCTCATCTTGTCTCTTACCTCAGCAGGTATGAAGACTCCTCTGAGTGAGGCCCGGCTGATGGAGAACAGCCCGCTCTATGTACCCGTCCTGGAGCTGAAAGACGGCATGTTTGAAGGTACGATTCAGAGGAAGAACAAGCTGCCGTACTCGCTCTGTGAGGTCTGTAACATCCAGCTGAACTCTGATGCTCAAGCTCAGATCCACTACAACGGGAAATCTCACCTCCGCAGAGTCAAACAGATGAACAACGGAGAGGTTCCAGCCTCCAGCATCCCAAATCCTCTGTCTGTGACCTGCAGCAGCTCAGGTAGGGCTGTTTACCTGATTTTAATGTATTGACCGTGTGCTGTCGCCCCCTGCCATGTCGGAGGACAATTCAGAAGCTGTTTTATTGTAAATGTATTTATTTATTTATTAGGATTTGACAGGACAGTTACTGGTTACACCAGATTCATAAGTTCAAGTCTTTAAGTCAAACACAGTCATGGATAATTTTTTATCTTCAGTTCACCTCACTTGCACATCTTTGGACTGTGGGAGAAAACCCACGCTGACACAAGGAGAACATGCAAACTCCACACAGAAAGGACCCGGACCGCTTTACCTGGGAATCGAATCCAGGACCTTCTTGCTGTGGGGTGACGGTGCTACCCACCAAACCACCATGCCGTCCTGTTTTTGGGATATATCTTGTATAAATGTACCATGGATTAAAAATACTCAGATTAGGCTTGGCTGGATTGATGATAGAATATCAATATAGTAGGGATGTAACGATGCACCACAAGACAGTGAAAAATCAATTCACATGTGTAACGATTCAAATTTGTTTACATGTATAATGAATCGATATTCACTTTAAACAGCAGATGGCACTGGCGCTATTCACCTCGCCTGGTTGACGTCACTACAGGGATGCCAGGTTCGGAGGATACTCTCTTTATTTGTATTATACATTTATTTATTTAATGTGAGATTTATTTCATTTCAGGTTTTTTACCTCAGAAATAAAAGGACATTCATTATTTAGATAAATAAAAGATAATCACAAATACAGTATTTTATTTTACTTTTTAAAGAGAAATAATAAAAGGAAACTTCGTCATAATTTGTCTTCAATTTCATTTTGTTTAAAAAATTGGGAAAAAATCGTATCACGAACCCAGTATCATGAATCGCATTGCATCTTGGGTAGAGTGTATTGTTACATCCCTACAATATAGTGATGTAGTAATATTATGATGCAGTTTTGTATGTATTGCGCTTTTCATACATCGGTAGCACCTTAATTTGTTTGAGTCTTTTAGCTTTTGCTTTATGAATGCAATTTCATGTCCCAAATCAGGTCTTCGTTTTTCAAATTGTTTTTGGGAATAATTGACATTGTTTCCTGGTCCAAAGAGGAAACAAATTACAAATTGACGTCCATAATTTTGTTAAAAGAAAGGTTATACAGTATAACACAGTAGTAAACATCCCCCGTCCCAATTTTTATGTAATTAGGTTTGAACTAAAATAGTTGTGCGTGTTTCACATTTAGGACAAAATATTTAAAGCTTTTTTTGTGCACGGAGAGTCACGAACTGATCCCTGTGCAGGGGACAATCATAACTGCATCAGTTATGAGGAATCCCCTCTGGACCCCTTTTCTATGAACGAGCCAATCATTGTTCGTGTAGGCGCCCAGCCTGCCGGTAGCAGTGTTTTACCACTGCACCACCTAAGCACCCTAAATAATGAAAGCTTTTAACCAAACCGTGATCAAACTATATTTTTCCCACATTGCAAGCAGTGACGCATTATTATTATTATTATTATTATTATTTTTCAATTTATTTATGCATTCTCTCTCATTTTTCTCCCGATTTAGCGTAGCCAATTTGTCTTCCGCTGCTGGGGGATCACTGATTGCATTAGAGGAGGGTATATTGATGCTTACGCCTCCTCTGACCCATGCACAGCCCTTAACGGACCCTTTCTTTTTTACCCATGCTTCTGCACAGGCGCCGCTACCTGTAATCAGGTTCCTTGCGCAGCGTTAGAAGACCCCACCCACGTAGTCCGGTCATCCTGCCCTAGCAGACACGATAGCTAATTATGGTCTGCTGCAGGCACTGCCAATTATGCCCGCTAGATGGCGCCCAGCTAACCGGTGGCAATGCCGAGTTTCGAACCGAGGAGTTCAGAATCTCGACGCTGGTGTACTAGCAGAATATCCCGCTGCACCACCTGGGCGCTTGTGCAGTGCTGCATTATTCAAACTGCTTGCCAGCATGAGGAAAATAAACTCAGAGGAAATGCTAACACTTCATTCTGCTGAAGAAAGAGTTCTCACATGAGAGTCCAATCGATCGTACGTCACTTTATAGCTTCAGTTTAGACTTTAAACAATTCCACGGTTGTTTGGAGTGTCACTAGGGAGTGTGTGTGAGTTTGGCGGTGACCTGTAGACGACCTGTCGATGATACAGTAGTGAAGAAATTGGTGGAAAACCAGCACGGCTCTTCCAGACCTTCTGCAGACGCTTTGTGCTGAGAAATAACACCCGACTGTTTCAGACTGGCTGATGGAAATGTTGGCGTCCTGTGATGGTGTTGACTGGTTTATTCCGTGCTCACGCTGTGCTCTAGCTGGTATTGATGTTTAAACTATCACTGCAAAGATTTTTGTGCTTCATATTTCCAGCAATTTTCATGTGTTTAGATTTGCTGGTTAATAATGATAATTATTATTAAAGTAGAAGTCAAAGGTTTGATGACGGGGTTCATGCCAGACTCAAACCTGTGAATCTGAAGTTGATCAAGTGTGGACCACAAGCATTAATCCATTTATTATAGTAAGAAAGTAGAAAATCTAAGTATTATGCATCATGGTGTGTGCCACAGACTCATGATTGATAGGTGTGTGAGTGTGTTATCTGTATTCATGCACATCTGTGTGTGGGGGGTGTGTGAGAAGGTGTGTATGAGTGTGTGTTCGTGTGAAGAAGTGAGTTGAAGGTGCGAGTACGTGAGAAGACGGAGCGGGTGCTGTTTTGTCCTGTCTGGCTGAACATCTGGCTGATGTGATTTCAAATGTGTATAATCTTTACTCGTCCACTCATTTGATCACTTGTTGCTTCATCTTGGTCTGGGTTGCGGTGGGTCAGGGGCCACTTGGAATCCCTGGGTGCAGAACTGGAATCCCTGGGTGCTGAACTGGAATCCCTGGGTGCTGAACTGGAATCCCTGGGTGCAGAACTGGAATCCCTGGGTGCAGGGCTTTAATCCATTGTAAAGCAACATACCTACTAATTGCTAAATTACTCACACTCACACCGAGGGGCGATTTAATGCAACATTCATTAGCACTGATGCTTGGTGAGTTTATGTATTTGGGTACTTGACAAATTAAGTTGAAACAAAAGGATTTAAAATAAACTAATTATTTTCATTAGGATTTTATGAAATTCTAATCTTCAAGGTCTAAATTGTCCTAAACTGCTAGTGTTGACCAGATATATTTTCTTTTTCACCATTTTAGAAACTTTTCTCACAGACAGGAATATAAACTGTCCTGTGGTCTGACATCACATTACACTAAAGTAAAAATAAATATGTAATAAGAATTTTACATATATGTAAGTTTTAAGGTCTTTTTAAGCAAATTAACATTAATATTTCATGCTTTCTCCGTACTGTTTAATATGGAAGTATGTGATTTCGGATGCAAACAGTGATGCCGGATTGGTCGGTTTTCCACCAAATAGGGTGGATTTTGTTGGAAATTGGCGGGGAAAAATTGGATTTGGCGGGCGGACAAAATTTGGGTTGTTTTGTAATCATTTTGGCTGCCTAAAATATCAAAAAATATAATATTAAAAAATATAAAAAACAATTGCTTTTTAAAGCAGCTGGAATATAAATAGACCTACCTTCTCCCACCGCATCTAACCCGTTGTCAAAAGTTTGATTGACAGTTTATTCTTTCTAGTCCAAAAGACAAAAAAAAAGAGGCTTTTTTTGAACTCGTTTCTAGGCTAACGGTTTTGGCTTGTTTAGAGCTCATAATGCCAAAGTGGGAAAAATACAAAAGAAATTACCAATGGGAAAGTGACCCTGAATTAAAGTATTGGATATCACCTGCTACATATGATATTAAGGCGCATAATGTATAATAATAATTTGTCCTTTATAATTTATAATTACTGATCTGTACTTTTAAAGATATTAATTTGTAGGTCATGGTGGTTTAACTGTTTTATTATTTTTGAAATGCTAAACATCATCTGCTTATCCTGTGTTGTTTTGGGTGGTTTTTCTTGCATTTTGGTGGGTTTTGAGAAGGTTTTTGGCTGAAAACCACTGTTGCAATCTGGCAACCCTGGATGCAGCCTCATTTAGAACACTAGTGGTGTGTGATACTGCAAAATTTGGTATCGATCCGATATCAAGTAAATACAGGGCCAGTATTGCAGATACCGATACTTTTTAATAATTAAGGTAGATGCATCTTCAAATTGCTAAATCTGGCCTTACTTACATTGGTAAGTATATATACAATAATACCAAAAGCATTAATAAACAGTTTCAGGTATTTTATTTTATAAAGGTTTATATTTTAAACTTTTTACTTCAGATTGAGTATTTTTGCCTTACAATAAAAAACACAAATCTTTTATCTACAAGTTAAACCGTTATATAAAACAAACCGTTACATAAAAGTATTTTGGAAGAAAACACATTTTAATAGGTATTTTTATTTGATAATGGTAAAATCAGGAGTCACGTCACCCCCTCACGCATGTGTGTGAATGTGATCAGGTGTGTTACACAGCAGTGCAGAAACACGAGAGTCCTCACACTCACCACATCATAGATCTACGAGTGGATTTGTTAATCTGAGTTAGTGATCAGTCTTTACTGACAGAAGAGCTGATTGTCTGACAGCCGTGTACTGAGAGCTGTGTGTGAACTGGCAGTGTTGGTGTAACCCGGTCAGTGTGGTGTGTATCCTGAGCTGCTGTATGTAATTACACCAGGAGCATGGTATCATTTCTTTTTAATTACACCAGGAGCATTGTTTTTCTTTTTCATTATTAATTACAATTAATACAAGTCTGTGCGTGCTGATATTTTCTCAGGATGGCGGTTTAATGGTGTCTGATGGTGGATGTTGGAATTTGATGACAAGTCATTCATGAAGGTAAATATTGGTGTTTAGTGGTAAATTGTGGTGTTTAATAAAAATGAAAAATGTTGTGATGAGGACGGGGTTTGTAAATGTTCTTGTTTTATAGTAGTAGTTTCTTGGTGTTTAATGGTTTTTGATGGCAAAGGTTCATTCATGACAAATGTGGTGTTTAGTGTTAAATTGTGGTGTTTAATAAAAAATGTTGCTGTTTGATAAGTAAGTAAATTTGATGGTGAATGTTGGTGTTTATTGGTGTTTGATGCTGAATATTGGAGGTGTCTATTTGTGTTTAAAGTAAACCTGTGGTTGGCATTTCAGCTGTTTGTTTGATTGTGTTTGCCAGAAAGTGTTGGTACTGCGTTGAAAATGTGTGGTGTTTTATAAAACATGTTGCTGTTTGATACATGAAAAAAGTAACGGTTTAATGGTGAATGTTGGTGTTTATTTGTGTTTGATGCTGAATATTGAAGGTGTCTGTTTGTGTTTAAAGTAAACCTGTGGTTGGCATTTCAGCTCTACTTAACTTAAAGCAAGTGTTGTTTGTTAGATTGTGTTTGCTAGTGTTGGTACTGTATTGTAAATGTGTGGTGTTTGGTGGTAAAGGTGTTTTTATGGCGTTTAATAGGGTTTGGTGAAATTCCAACCAGTGTTAACTGTTAGATGGTGTTTAATGGAAATGTATGTTGATTGAAGCAAAATGTTAAATAATAAGTGTTTTTATCATTTTACTTGGAGAAACATTTAAATTTTCAGCATTTAGCAGACGCTTGTATCCAAAGCGACTTACGGTACCATGACAGTGTACTGTCTAAGCAATTGAGGGTTAAGGGCCTTGCTCAAGGGCCCATCAGTGACAACCTGGCAGTGTTGGGGCTTGAACCTGCATCCTTTTGATTACTAGTCCTGTAATCTTTGATGACTTTGATGCTATTTCAGTGGCCCTGTAATCCATCCTTGACCCCTCACCCCTCACACGCCCTTCTGCACACACATGTCGAGATCAGCTCTGCTCCCTCCTGTGGCCACTTGAGCTGTCACTGCTCTGCCTTGTTCATCTCATTCTATGGAAACTCCTCCTGTCCTGTCGTCTGTTCTCCATTCGCCTCTTTTTCACTCTGGCCTGATCTTTCCTGATTCTCCTCCTTTGTATGACTTGTATGATTAAAGTCCATAGAAAAAAGATCCTCTTATAAGATGTATTTGAAAAGCTCAGTAGGCAGATCAAATTGTTTAGTTTTTTTTCCTTGTTAATATCGTGGAAACAAGTATTCAAAATCCTGATGACTATGGAATGACGATTAGAATCAGATGTAATCATTGTAAGTACGTTTTTACATACAAAGAATCTGACTTGGTGTGCTGGTACCTGACACAGAAAGGATAAAAATGTAATATAGTAATATTAACCTTTTCCTATTTTTAGGCCAGCCTTTCTGACCTGGACCACAATGTCGTTGCAGTCTTTCATCCAGCACTGTAACTCCCTACATATTTATCTATAGGCTTTTGCTGCTGACCCATACTGATCAATAACACAAAGTGCGTCCTCCCTGTATCTATCTATAGACCTGCCTTTTGATTATTTATTGGAATTTCTGTGGCCCAGATAAAATTTTTATTGGATGGATATAGTTTAAATAAGTTCAGTAGTGTGTCCTACTGGAAGGAGAACAATAGAATTTTGACACACATGATCTACATGTACTGTATTTTAAAATAGATGTACTATAGGTAGTTTTTTTTAGAATAAACTTTAATAAAAGCTTACATTTTTGTAATAAATTCTAAATATTTTGTGATTTGAGATATGAGTTCCTAACCAATAATACATACTAATAGTATTATTATTAATAATATTGCTGTTGTTGTGACTTTTTATTTGCCCCTTCATTAGGGGTGCCAGTAATTCCTGCGCTGACTGTATGTCCTGCAGGATTGTGTAGTAAACACTAGATGGCAGTGTTGGGAAGTTGAAGGTTTTGCAGTGAACGCGTCTCAGTACTGAACACAGCAAGTTTATCACAGGTGAAACCCCACAAACCACCTGAGCTCATTATTACCAGAAGAAATGACACTGTGTGTGTTTACTGTGCGTGTGTTACATGATAATTCTTTATTTCTGAGACTTAACAATTGAAATCTTAAATTGACACATGCTGCAGTTACTATTCTCAAACACTGAATTGTTTAAATATAGATGCTGATAGCCACTTCCTCCTGGTCTGCAGGTCTGGTTACATCGGAAAACACTTCACTGCAAGCCACCAATCCATCGCAGGGCTTTGGCCATCCTGTTCCTCAGACATAGCCAATCACGTCTGTGTAGACGCCCGGCTGCTGATAGCTCTGCTGTGTAGGTGGCTAGAATAATAGACTGCTGCATTCCTTGAGTGCCCTGTTTACATATATTCCTCTTACATGTTCCTGTTATATGTTGATTATTATCAGGATGAACTCTGGATCAGCTCTGCAGCTGTACTGTTAATCGTTATTATTGCAGTTACTGTGGGGCCCTTGGGTAGCGCAGTGGTCTATTATTCGGGGGTTTGAATCTCAGCGGTGCTATCGACCGGCTGTCTACACAACTGGCTACATCTAAAGGTGGGATGGTCGAAGCCCTGTAATGGATTGGCGCCCCTTTTAGAGTGTTCCTGCTTCCCACCCAGTGTGACCAGACCAGTCACAATAAAGCAGTAAAAGTAACTGGTGGTTTTACACACCACACTGAACTGGTACACTACTGGTTTATACCCGGCACATTTTTTTTCTTTTTATCTTTTCTGGTTTAAAATTTTTTGTTATTTGTTTTATTACATCCACTGTTTTCTGACCTTAATGGTTGTGACACTTTTTTTGTTTTTATCTCTCTAATTAACTTCCTTTCTTTTTCCTTGTTTTGCTTCTCTTCTCTTTTATTGTTGTCATTTTCTTTATTTAATTGTTTGCTTGATCTGGTTTTTATTATTATTATTTTTGCCTTTCTTTGGTTGTCGTGTCTCTGCCTTTGTGTGTCTTGTTTGTTCCCTTGTGGTTGCTTTTGTCCCTTATTTATTTTATTATTGTTATTACTTGCGGATGGCACGGTGTGTAGCACTGTCGCCTCACAGCAACAAGGTCCTGGGTTCGATCCACAGGCGGGGCAGTCCAGGTCCTTTCTGTGTGCAGTTTGCATGTTCTTCTCGTGTCTGAGTGGGTTTCCTTCGGGAGCTCCGGTTTCCTGCCACAGTTCAAAAACATGCAGTCAGGTTAATTGGAGACACTGAATTGCCCTATAGGTGAGTGTGTGTGTATGTGTGTCTGCCCTGCAATGGACTGGCGCCCCGTCCAGGGTGTTACTGTGTGCCTTGCGCCCATTGAAAAGCTGGGATAGGCTCCAGCACCCCCCGCGACCCTGATTGGATAAGCAGTTAAGAAAGTGAGTGAGTGAGTGAGTGTTATTATTTGCACTGTATTGTTTAGTTGTGTTTTTTGCTTATATTTTCTCATCCCCTGTTTTTTTCCCAGCATGCCTTGGTGTTCTGTGGCATTACGCTTATGCTAATACTACCGAGCTCTTACATTAAATGTCAGTTTGAATAATCGCATCGATTTTTGCCTTAATGGTGAAAAATTAGGCAAAATATTTACACCAGTAGACACAGCAGTTCCTTCTATCAACACTGTGTGTGTGTGTGTGTGTGTGTGTATGTGTGTGTATGCGTAACATGCTTTGTGTGCACATTTACACAGCAACAAAGCCTCATTCATTAATCTAGCTTTAATACTATGCATAATTAACTATGACGCTATCCCACCACCACTAAGATCCAGGTTCGAATTTCAGCAGTGATATTCCGATGTTCCCGATCTGCAGTGGTCAGTATCTATCAAAAGTGGCCCAAGTGTCATGGGCGGCCAAGGCTCATTGATGCACATGGGTAGCGAAGGCTGGCCAGTGTGGTCCGATCCAACAGACGAGCTACTGTAGCTCAAATTGCTGAAGAAGTTAATGCTGGTTCTGATAGAAAGGTGTCAGAACACACATTGCATCACAGTTTGTTGTGTTTGGGGCTGCATAGAGTGCTGTCAGGGTGCATCTCTCTGTACACAGTGCTGATCCGCAATTGTCAAAGTGTAGGTGACAAAATGCATACGTCTGCTGCCCACGTGTTGGAGGGGGCGTGGGTTAGCTTTGTTCTCCTCAATCAGAGCGGGGATCGCATTGGTGGAGAGGAAGGATGATGCAATCGGGCAATTGGACTCGCTAAAAGGGAGAAAAAGCATAATATTTTCTCAACAACATTTTCTTATCAAATCTTTTTTTCTCAAACCCAAAATCACAGGAACCCCTTTTAAAGAATCCTAGTTTTCCATTGATCAAATGTTACTTTATTTCCTAGTCGAAAGCTTTCCATTTCCTCCTCAGCACTGTTGTGTTTCTCTTTGTTATGATTTAAATATTTTCATGTTTTTTTCCACTATGCTTCTTGCAACCTTTGGCATCAACAAGCAATGGTTTTGAAAAGTCAAATAAAAAGTTTGGTTATATTTGTAAATTCTTACTGATAAATGTGTGTTCTGCTGCCCACATGGGTAAACATCTCACAGTGCTGTGACAGTTCTTTTCTTAGAATAAAACCGTTGAAATAAATACCACAATTCAACAACGTCCACAGATACAATAGTTTTCCTACAAACGTGTCCGGTTTGACTCACTTCCTTTAACTTCTCAGGATCTGAAGATGAAACATTGATTAGTAACAGAAATCCTCTGAAAATGATCCAGCCATCCTTGGGAATATTATGACTGAAGCAGAAAGACTGAATTTTATTTATTTGTTTAAAACGTGATTATTTATTTTTACATTGAAGATTTAATTTGGTTTGTTAACGTTGTTGAAGAAGGATGGCTGAGTAAATGTCAAACTGCCCTGCTGGGATCTGACCAAACCAATATTGAGGTCACGTTTTGGGTTTGTTTAAGCACACGGTCAATACAATTAGCTTCTTCTGGTGTTGATGTTTAGTTTCTGCAGTGTTTGTTTAAGAAAACATATTGATATGCATTTTTATTAAGTACTTTTTATCGTCTTTAATTACATTTAAATTTTTTCATGAGTAGGGCAGCACTGTGGCATAGCTGGTGTTTTGGGTGGTGAGATCTGTGGTGAGATCTTGGTCACTGGTTTGATCCTACTTATGATGGTTTGATCCTTTTTAATGTTTGTGTGGGCTTTACCAGTACATCGGTTTCTTCTCACCTCCAGAATTATTCAGAAGGTGGATTGGCTGTTTTAAATTTCCCTGCAGTGTAAATTAGTGTAAATCAACTTCATCATAAAATTCGTAAGTAAATAAAGTAAATAACTTTTTTTAAGGTTAATTGTGAATTTCTCCACTGTGGGACTAATAAAGGATTATCTTATCTTATCTTATTATCTTGAACCATGTTGGCATGAACAGTCTTAAAAATAACCACTGATAGCGCCCAGGTGGCGCAGCGGGATATTCCGCTAAATCGGGAAAAAATGCATAAATGAATAGAAAAAAAAATAATAATAATCACTGATGAAATGATCTGCTAATTATCAAATTTGTTAATTAGCTCTAGTTTAAAAGACCCGACTGATAATCTTTAATGTTGCACGAAATGTTTGAAGCTAGGCTAGTAATGCACCAGTATCGCCAGTCATGTCACCCATCTTGTACTTAAATGTTGTTGACCTCTCGTCTTACCCCTCGTTCCCCTCACATGTTAATAAAGACACATTCTGGACAGATCGGCTGCCGTTGAGATGGACGCGTGATATCTGAGCTTGACCTCACCAACACTTGTTTAGTCACACTGAAATATTTGGTTTCACACTGTGGATGGATGCTTTGGCAGATGACCCACCTTTCGGAGCTCCGTGTGCCCCCTCCGGTGCACAAACACGAACAGAGGTGGTGGGATCCGGTCACGCTCGGGTGGAGCTGTTACAGCTCATTTGGGGAGCAGTGATGACAGTACATGTGGGACGGTGTAATGTGTGAGTGTGGGACGAGACACATGCGCTGATGTCTGGCTGTTTATTGGTTGTATAAGAGGTAGGGGCCATAATACTTACATTCACTCGTAATGGGATTTTAATCATTTCTGCAACTGTTTTTTTCTGTGACTGAATGCTTGGATTAAATCTGTGGCATGACATGTATTTCTCATTAGGGATTGTGATTGGTTGCAGCCTGTGACTTCTCTGTGCCCATATAAGTGGTTGTTTGCCAAGGTTGGGAAGAAAACATACTCACTAATACTCAGTCATGGTTACCAAAAGGCTCATTTGTGTTGAATTGGAGGCTGCAAAGTGATTGGCAATAGGCAGTACTGTCCACAGTCCAGCAAGCTTTACTTCGCTGTGAGCCTTAAAGCTTTCAACCTACCAAGAAACCTCACTTCCAATTGTTTGTTGCTGGTTATATGAACAAAAAAACAAAAGCCAGGCCTTCTTCTCTGTACAGTAGACTCTAAATGATGAAAAGCGTGGTTGACTGTGAACAGTGACCCCTGTTTTTCTTTCTTTTTTTAATGCATTTTTCTCCCCATTCTCACTCTTCCGCTTGTCTTCCACTACTGAGGGATACCCGATTGCACCCGAGGAGAGCACATCGCTGCACACGCCTCTTCCGACACATGCATAGCCCTCCTCTTCTCGCCCATGCACTCTGCACAGGTGTCTCTTCCGCCAATCAGGGTCCTTACACAGCGTATGAAGCCCCACCCACACATAGTCCGGCCCCCACCCTGCAGATACGGTGGCCAATTAGTATCTGCTGCAGGCACTGCCAATTATTCCTGCTAGATGGCACCCAGCCGGCCGGTGGCAACGGCGAGTTTTGAACCGAGGAGTTCGGAATCTCAGTGCTGGTGTGCTAGCATTGAAACCACCCCCAGAAATGGGCTGATTTTTTGGAGAAAATGCCACATTAGGTTAAGGTTAATGTTTAGGGGCTCAACAGTTGCAACTTAGTTGAAGTAAGGTTGGAACCAGCAACCTTTTCATTATAAACTTTGTACCTACCACTGTGCTACCACTGCCCACTGGAAACAAGACTTTGGAGTCTATCTGTGAGGATTTGAGCTCATTTAGTCAATAGAGTCAGTAAGGTCAGACACTGATGTTGGAGGAGAAGGCTTGGCTCACAATCCAGGTTTAATTCATCCCAAAAGTGCTGAGTTGGGTTGGGACCAGTGCTCTGTGTAAGCAACTGGAGCTCATTTGCAAGCATCTAGTCAAACCATGTCTTCATAGAACTTGATTTGTGGGCAGTTGAGCCTAGTGGTTAAGATACTGGACTGGTAATCAAAAGGTCACTGGTTCAAGCCTCACCACTGCCAGGTTGTCACTGTTGGGCCCTTGAGCAAAACTCTTAACCCTCAATTGCTTAGACAGTATTAGGGATGCATCGATACCATTTTTTCCCAACCGAGTACGAGTACAAGTACATGTATTTTTGTACTCGCCGATACCGATACCTATTTAGAATGATGCAATCTGGAGCATTATGGAATAGTGTAGTTTTTAGTGTAAAATAGTGCAGTGGAACTAGGGTTGCCAACTTTCAGAACTGGAAATAAGGAACACCCTGTTTACCTCAGCGGGAGGGGAGGGGGGGTTAGGGTTACACCTGTAAACAATATAACGGGTCTTACACCATCATAGGAACGTTATCAAAATGTTTAATTTAAGCTGTTTAACATATATTATTTTCATTCTTTAATGATAAATCAGAACCATATTTTAGGTAAAAGAACATGCATAAACAACATCATGTAACATTTTTTCTCAATAGTGAAAACAAAATTTTTACATAATCCATCTTCACACCAACATGCAGCCCGGTTCTGGACTGCGTTGCTTAGGGGGGCAGTAAGAAAATTGGGGGAGGGTTGGGGCAATGCCCACCCCAGAGCCCCCATAGCGCCGGCCCTGCTTGTGTTACTATAGTTTCGCCCTAAGCCGGATTCGAACCTAGGGCAGAAGAACGTGCGTGATGCGCGCTGCCCACTGCGCTACTCAAACAGCGAAGTATTTATAGTGGTGGTAAATTCGGTTCATTTTATGGACTCGGGTTAATCTGAGTCACTCAGTAATGTGATCCGGTTCACTTGGGTCACTTGAGTCAGTTGAGTCACTTATACTGACATTCTGATTGTGATTGATTTATTGCATTAAAATGCATCCAAATATCACTTGTCTTCCATGCACTCATCCTTCTCTCTTGATTCTCTTGGCACCTCGCACTTCTCCTGTCAGTGACAAGTTGACACTTTTTTTAAGTGAATACTTGACCATGCGGGAGAGGGGGGTGGATTCACATACCAATCAGATGGGTATATTAATGGGTCAAGGGTTTAAAATGACCATGGGGGCTGTGATACTCCTTACGCAGTACAGTACTAAAGTAGCCTGTAAGCATTTGCATTTTAATAATAATATAACTATATTATGTTCTTTTGCTTACAAGAAAATATGCTGCATTACTAATCTATACCACTACTACTGATTAATAATAATAATAATAATAATAATAATAATAGCATGTGCATAAAATCAACCACATAACGAACACCAGTGTGTGTAATCGCAGTCAGAGGTGTTTCCAATGAGTCGGCTCACTCGCCTTGTATACTTAGCAGCAGCCAGTCAGAGGACTCGTAGGATCCGGGTTAATTGAGATTTCGGACTTGTGATTCCTGATTCAGTACAAAGATTCGAATCATTAACCCGGGTGATTCAGGAACCGCCCAGCTCTAGTATTGAACAGTCTAATCTGCAGCGTTTCTCTCCCATTGATAAAATACGGAACAAAGCGCGTCCCGTATCTGTTCAATACGGAACGCGACATTTAGTTTCCAAATACGGAACGATTCCGTATTTTACGGGACGGCTGGCAACCCTACTCCCGTGGGTGAAAAATTAATTGCTTTAGTTTTAGAAGTAAAAACACGGTATCGGATGTTTAGTATCGGAGCCTCGTTTGCGAGTACGAGTACGAGTTAATGAGCGCGGTATCGGGCAAATACCCGATACTAGTATCGGTACTCATGCATCTCTAGACAGTATAGTGTTCAGAGGCCTAACAATGCTGGAAGGAAAAGAAACCTCCCAAACGGTTGGCAAAATGTTACAAGCCTATTGTTTACCTTATATCCTTTTTATACACCTGTTAGCAATGAATGTGGTAGAAAAGCTAAATTCAATCATTACCAAGGGTGTCCACATACTTTTGGTCATATAGTGTACTATTTAGTACAATAGTATGTGGTCTGGAACACAGCTTGCTTAGGCTGTCATCATTACTTTAAGCTCTGCCAACAGAAGGAGAAGTTTGGCTTATAATGTTTGGAGCTAATAAAACTTCCCTCACTCCACCTTCTAGCCACGATATCATGAATGTTTTTCCAGGCATCAGTGAAGACAGCAGGTCCTGTGAGATTTCCTTTTCAACACTGATTCTTTTTTCTATCAGTCTTTACATTCTCTCTCACTCCCTTCAGTTTCGTCCTCTCTCTTTCATTCTCCACATCCATTCACCGCTCGCTTCTCCTCCGCCCAGCGTGTATTGGCTGTATTTTTTTACGGTAATGGTCAGTTTACGCTTCACTGTGTGATAGGAGGTGATTTCTCTTCTGGGCTCCAGTAGCGTATCAGTTCAGGCAAGGTGCGGGTTTGAGATAACCCTCAATAATGGCGCCCAGGAGGGGAGGCTTTCCATCCCGCTGAAAGAGCGCCGGCAGTATTTCATTAATTCCCTCTGAGTGAAAACACTTTGGTGAGAGCCTGAGTTAAAGGCCACGCATATCATTTTTACCAGCAGTGTTGGATTCTGATGGGAAAAATTGTGCTAACAGGAGTGTGTGAATGGCGCTGTGTTTATGAGAGTTAAATACGAAAAGAGTGAAACGTTTACTTACACTGTCACGTCATCCTGACAATAGGAAAGGGAACACTGGGTCCAAATTATACATACAGCAATGTGGATGATCCATCTGATGTTAATTCTCCTAATTCCTTGTTAGTGGTTATGATTGATGGCAGTTGCAGGGCTGTTTTGGCAGCAAAAGGGGGACCAACACAATATTAGGTGGTCATAATGTTATGCCTGTTCGGTGTATATAGGCACTATATACTATATACAGTATATTTATATATATATATATATATATAAATATATATATATATATATATTTATATGTAGTGTATATAGTGTGTATATACAGTATATATATATATATATATATATATATACAGAGAGAGAGAGAGAGAGAGGCACTATATACCCTATATACACCAATCAGGCATAACATTATGACCACCTTCCTAATATTGTGTTGGTCCCCCCTTTTGCTGCCCCATACGCAACAAACTGTGATGCACTTTGTTTTCTGACACCTTTCTATCAGAACCAGCATTACCCTCTTCAGCAGTTTGAGCTACAGTAGCTCGTCTGTTGGATCGGACTACACATGCACCATGGGACCACCGGCCCATGACCCTGTCGCTGGTTTACCGCTGTTCCTTGATTGGATCACTTTTGATAGATACTGACCACTGCAGATCGGGAACACCCCACAAGAGCTGCAGTTTTGGAGATGCTCTGACCCAGTCGTCTAGCCATCACAATTTAGCCCTTGTTAAACTTACTCAAATCCTCACGCTCGTCCATTTTTCCTGCTTCTAACATCAACTTTGAGGATAAAATGTTCACTTGCTGCCTAATATATCCCACCCACTAACATCAGGTGCCGTGATGAAGAGATAATCAGTGTTATTCACTTCACCTGTCAGTGGTCATAATGTTATGCCTGGTCAGTGTAAATAGGTCTTGCTTGACTGCACCCAGTCTAGAAAGCTCTGGACAGATATCAAAAAGCATGTTATAGACTTTTGCAATTCAGGAATCACGTTTTTACTTTGATCTTCAGGTCCCAACTGACTGTTGTAAATTACATATGAGCTTTTTACCCTACAGCATTGATGCCAAGACTTTGTAGTGGAAGTGAAGGAGCAGTTGTTGAATTCTATCAATAAAAATGGGCAGTGGTAGCTCAGTGGGTAAAGTACTGAGCTTGTAATCAGTAGGTTGCTGGTTTAAGCCTTACAATTGCTGAGTTGCCATTGTTGGGCCCCTGAGCAGGGTCCTTAACCCTAAATTGCTTGAAATAGATTCAGTAATAATCGTACACCGATCAACCATAACATTAAAACCACCTCCTTGTTTTTACACTGTCCATTTTATCAGCTCCACTTACCATATAGAAGCACTTTGTTGTTCTACAATTACTGACTGTAGTCCATCTGTTTCTCTGCATGCTTTGTTAGCCCCCTTTCACCCTGTTCTTCAATGGTCAGGACCCCCACAGGACCACCACAGAGCAGGTATTATTTAGGTGGTGGATCATTCTCAGCACTGCAATGACACTGACATGGTGGTGGTGTGTTAGTGTGTGTTGTGCTGGTATGAGTGGATCAGATACAGCAGCACTGCTGGAGTTTTTAAATACCGTGTCCACTCACTGTCCACTCTATCCTTGTAGATGTACAATGGGCAAGCCGTAGCCTAGTGGTTAAGGTACTGGACTAGTAACCAGAAGGTTGCCGGTTCAAGCCCCACCACTGCCAGGTTGCTGCTGTTGGGTCCTTGAGCAAGGCCCTTAACCCTCAGTTGCTCAGACTGTACACTGTAACTATAATGTAAGTCGCTTTGGATAAAGGCGTCTGCTAAATGCCGAAAATGTAAATGTAAATGTCAGTAAAGTTTGAGTTATTTTTGGTTGGTGGACTGTTCTCAGTCCAGCAGTGACAGTGAGGTGTTTAAAAAACTCCAGCAGCGCTGCTGTGTCTGATCCACTCATACCAGCACAACACACACTAACACACCACCACCATGTCAGTGTCACTGCAGTGCTGAGAATGATCCAACACCTAAATAATACCTGATCTGTGGTGGTCCTGTGGGGGTCCTGACCATTAAAGAACAGCGTGAAAGGGGGCTAACAAAGCATGAAGAGAAACAGATGGACCACAGTCAGTAATTGTAGAACTACAAAGTGCTTCTATATGGTAAGTGGAGCTGATAAAATGGACAGTGAGTGTAGAAACGAGGAGGTGGTTTTAATGTTATGGCTGATCGGTGTATGTCTCCTTGGATAAAAGCATCTGCTGAATGCCATGAACGTAAAAGTAAAAGTGTTTGGTGGGATAATTTAATAACTTCCTCAGGTACTTTTTACTCTTTTTACATTTACATTTACAGCATTTAGTAGACACCTTTATTCAAAGCGACTTAACAGTACTGTGACAGTGTACAGTCTGAGCAATTGAGGGTAAAGGGTTGAGGGTTAATTACTAATCCAGTACCTTAACCACTACGCTACGGCTATTTGAATTGTATTTGAACTGAATTGTAGACTCCAACCTGTCATTGGAACAGGGGAGTATGGACTTTTTTATATCCAGTGTAAATGGGCAGCTTTAACTTTAAGCTTCACTTGATTGGTTGATCAGTGCCAAGCAAAGTAATGAGCGCTAGGTAAATTTACAAAGCCTTTATTAAATTTACAATAATTTAAATACTGTAGATTTTTTCTCTTTATCTTTTATTCTGAAAAGATTTTCTGTAGATTGGACATGACGTTAAAGAGTTGAGCAATCCAGACAGGGTTTGGACGGACTGGGATTGTGTTTATTTTTGCATGGCCGGAATCAACACTAAAAACACTCACTCACTTTCTGTGAGCCTATCCCAGCTTTTCAATGGGCGCAAGGCACACAGTAACACCCTGGACAAGGCACCAGTCCATCGCAGGGCAGACACACATACACACACACACACACACACACACACACATCCATTCACCTATAGGGCAGTTCAGTGTCTCCAGTTAACCTGACTGCATGTTTTTGGACTGTGGCAGGAAACCGGAGCTCCCGGAGGAAACCCACACAGACACGGGGAGAACATGCAAACTCCACACAGAAAGGACCCGGACCGCGCCCAGGTGGCACAGCGGGATATTCCGTTAGCACACCAGCACCGAGTTTCTGAACTCCTCGGTTCGAAACTCGGTGTTGCCACCGGTCGGCTGGGCGCCAACTGGCGGGCATAATCAGCAGTGCTTGCAGCAGATACTAACTGGCCACCGTATCTGCAGGGTGGGGGCCGGACTATGTGTGGGTGGCTGGATCTTCATACGCTGTGTAAGGACCCTGATTGGCGGAAAAGACGCCTGTGCAGGATGCAGGTGCTGTACACGTGTCGGAAGAGGCGTGAACAGTGACTTGCTCTCCTCGGATGCAATCTGGTATTTCTTAGCAGCGGAAAGGACCCAGACCTACCCGCCTGGCGATCGAACCCAGGACCTGATTGCTGTGAGGCGACAGTGCTACCCACCGAGCAACCGTGCCACCCACACTAAAAACAGACTATTCTAAATGTGTGACAATGACCTTAGACTTTATTATTAAAAGTGCATTTTCTTTGTTTTTCTCTTAAATGTATAGAAATAATTGTTTGTGGTTCAATCATCATACAAATACTACAAAACTGATTTAGTAATGAAAACTCTGGAGTATTTCTTTGCCATGAGCAGATCAATAATCTTTCAGCATTCAGCATCTGTGTCTCTTTGCTGAATATCTGCCTCTTAGATTGTGATTTTATTAGCTTCTGTGTGGTCGATTTTTCTCCTCACCTTTCGATATTCAGCAGCTCCTTCTTATTCAAATCCCACCTGCTTCATGATCTCTTTTCTCGTGAAGGCTTGTTTCTGGGAAATGACTTTGACTTGCATGAGTCAAGATGTTCTCTCTATCTGCATGAAGAGAGTCTGAGTGGTTTATGAGGAGCTCTTCGGTCCAGTAATTGCTTTTAATGCACCTTTGTAGACGTGCTCTCTCCAGTTCCCATGGGTTGAATCTACAGGACTTCTAAAGGGCCATTTTATGCCTTTATCTGTGACTATGAGTTACTGTGGTAATCGACAGATCACAATCGACATTTTTCATACATTCACTTATCTTTTACAGTTGGTTTAGAGCCTGACCCAGGACCGTTGGGTAGGGATGTAACGATGCACCACAAGACAGTTAAAAATCGGTGCACATGTGCCACGATTCGAATCGGTTATTCATTTAAGATGAAATGATATTCATTTTAAATAGCAGAGGGCACTGGCGCTATTCACCTCACCAGAATAGGCAGTTGTCTATCAGCCAATCACAGTTCAGGAAATTTGGGGAAATGTATCAGCCTCAAAAAGGCTGATCGCCACTAGTGCCGGATTTCTGAACTCTCAGGTTCGAATCTCGGCTCTGCTACCGGTCGGCTGGGCACCCTAGCAGGTATAATTGGCTAATGTCTGCAGCAGACAGAATTGACCTCCAGTCTGCTAGGGCGGGAAATAACCAGATTAAACAGAGGGGTGGGGCTGTGTAAGGATCCTGGTTGCCCAGGGTGCCTACACAGAAGTGGAGGAGCGCAGAGGTCAGGGCGTGGCTCTCCGTGCGCAAATTCACCCAAGTGTGGGTGTAAAAGTAGGTATCAGTAGACCAAGCACACATCAGAGGGAGTGTGGGTCAGTCAAGTCACCCCCTCCTTGGGCGCCACTAGGGGTCCCCAGCAGCGGATTGACAATGCTAAATTGTCGATCCCCAGGTGGGGCGGTCCGGGTCCTTTCTGTGTGGAGTTTGCGTGTTCTCCCCGTGTCTGCGTGGGTTTCCTCCGGGTGCTCCGGTTTCCTCCCACAGTCCAAAGACATGCAAGTGAGGTGTATTGGAGACACTAAATTGTCCAAGACTGTGTTTGATATAACCTTAAGAAGTGATGAACCTTGTGTAATGAGTAACCACTGTTTCTGTCATGAATGTAACCAAAGTGTAAAACATGACGTTAAAATCCTAATAAATAAACAAACAAACAAACTATGCTAAATTGGGAGAAAAAGGGGGTAAAATGTAAAATAGAAAAAAGGCTGATTGCTTCATTTCTACTCTGAGTCTAAGCATCAAATTTTGAGGGACACGTTCTGGATGGTGTGAAGTGATCAGCTTGGAACCACTGAGCGTTTCTCATCAGTAGTTAAGCGTTTGTTTATGGCCCCCGTGGTACCTCTGTCTTCCCTTCACGGCTGCCAGGCCTGCGTTGTTTCCACTACTGGCTCTGGAAGGGTGGAGAAGTTTGTTAAAGAAACGGAACGAAGGGAAAAACACATTGAGCCAAACTGAGGCCACGTTTTCTGAAATGAGTCACTTGTGGAGAAAGCACTGAGCTGTAGAAGAGCTCAGGAACGACCTCAGACTCGGACCCCAGATCTTAATCGCTGCTCTGTTTTCTATCTCTGTAGTCTGGATGTGAATATGATCCTCATTTGAACCCCGCAGTGGTTAAAGAAGCATGAAAAAGACCTTGATCAGACACTCTCTCTTAATTTCACCTCCGTTATGGTGATGCCTTTGATTTTTCAGCGTGACCGATTTTCGCTCAGACCTGCCAGCGCCTTCACCCACATTTACAATTCCATTTGACTGAATTAGCATCCCTTTTAAATGACTCCTTTGCAAAATAAAATGGAAGAAAATGATGCACAAGTTTTAAAGTGCTTTCACAAATTGAAAGTGAGTCCGAGTAGCCACCAGTTACTACATTACTCACATTATTAAAATTTATAGTCTCGAATCTCAGCTCTGCCATCCGACTGGGCTGGGCGACCACATGAGCAACGTTTGGCTGTTGTTCATCCAGGTAGGGAGCCGGATAGAGACCTCATAACTGATGCAATTACGACCTCTGCTGACTGATTAAAGATGTCTGCACAGAGTAGAGGAATAATGCTGATCAGGGTGTGGCTCTACCTGCTCTACTCGCCTCGTGCAGGTGAAAAGATGCAGTCAGCTAGTGCTCACGTGTTGGAGGGGGTGTGTGTCAGTTCGCTCTCCTCATTCGGGACGGGGGTCAGCACCAGTAGAGAGGCAGCATAATGCAATAGGGTAAAAATTAGACGTGCTAAAAATCTGAGAAAAAAAGGGCGAAAATGCATTATGTTGGATATACTCTGTTCCCCTGTGCACTCTGCTGACCTTTGCATGATACTGTTGCTAGCTGAATAGAGCTACAGTCTCTGACACGTCTTTAAAAACTGACCAATAGTGGATTCTTACAGAAGGCTTTATCGGGTATAGAGGACCACACTATGCTTCCTGTTTTTTTTCACTACGTCTGCTGAAACCTTCACAAGATGAGACGCTTTTATTCAAATGCAATTCAAGCAATTAAGGGTTGAGGCCCTTGCTTGGGGGCCCAACAGTTGCAGTGGCGGGGCTTGAACTGGCAATCCTAAAAATCCAAAAGTCCAGTGCCTCAACCATGCTCTGCTAAGTCCTCTTTGGGGAATGTGGTAGCCTAGTGGATAGAGCTTTGGGCTATCAATTAGAAGATTGTCAGTTCAAATCCAGCCTCTGCTATGCAGCCACTGTTGGGCCCTTGAGCAAGGCCTTTAACCCTCATTGCTCCAGGGGTGCCGTACAATGGCCACTGTTGGGCCCTTGAGCAAGGCCTTTAACCCTCATTGCTCCAGGGGTGCCGTACAATGGCTGATCCTGGCTCTGACCCCAACTTCTGAGATATTCTTCTACCCCTTTTCCACTGATGCGGATCGGTTCCGGTTCTGGTTCACGAACGTGATTTTGAACCAGTTCCACGTGTTTCCACCGATAAAAAGAGGTTCCAGACAGTGAGCTAGCGTTCTAATCTGGCACCACAGAATACTTGTTGTTTTAGCGCAAACCGTGACGTAATCGGTGGGCGTGTCACAGTGTAGAGGTTTGGATGCTTTGCTAAACCACTGTGCTGGTGTCTCGTATGGAGCTTAACGCTGAATTTTTATCTTTTAAAGTTCACCTGATTAAATTTTGATCCAGTTTGCCGCTGATATTTTCAAAGCGCCTTAAAAAAGATGAATTGTGTGATATGACGTGGTAAAAGTGACCCGGACAGTATGAAAAACGCTTAACGGGAAAAATAGTGTAACGTTGTTTGTTGTACTAAAACAACGACCGATGAATTTGGGCAGTACAGAGCACTTATAACCAGTACAGAGTGCATATAACCAATATGTAGTGTTTCTATGTCATACTTTTAGTACATTCAGCCACGTTACGCTTTATTTAGGTAAAGCTTTTTGCGGATTCAGAACTGCAAAACCACCACACGTGAAGTAAATCCAGTTAAACACAGATATATGTTGTATTTTAGACTGGATTTGATGGTTATTTCACACAGATGGATGTTCATGTCGTGGAACTTTAGTGATGTTTTATCGCTCAAGCCGAGCGCTGAGCAAATCGACTTTTTGCGCCGAGAGTCGCTGTGAGAGTGAAGCGCAAAACTCTTCTCACGTCAATGAACTAAAGAAAACAACAACTGCGACAAACACGTCTACGTCTTCTTATCACCAATAGCTGATCGATGCTTTTTGCGTAAAAACAAACATCTGTAACAACAGCACAAATGCTCTCAGGTGATCTACACGCTCTGCCATGATATTACTACTCTTAACTTTCGTTAAGTAATGCCCACCGTTGATGATGCAGGCTTGGTTCCCAAAAACTGGTGGAAACGCGCGTCGGTTCTCTACAAAACACCAAGGTTCTACGAAACCTGATAGGAACCGGTTCGAGAACCATGGTTCTTTTGGTGGAAAAGCACTATCAGACTCCCAAAATCCCAAGGACGGGGCTAGTATGCCAGACTGCTACGCCATCTGAACATCCCAACATTAAAAATGAATATAAACATGAGGTTTTTTATTTGCTCCTACACTGCTAGATGACATACCAAAGAAACCAAAGGTTTAATCAGAGTGCTTAACTACAAAATTACATGCAAGTCTCATCATTTTCAATCAGCTTTGATTTAATAAAGTCATTATTTTAATGAATTGACTCTTGAGAGGAGAAGCATGTCCGGGTGGATACGAGCTCCTCTGTGCCTCCGTCTGCTCTTTGTTCACGCTGAAGATTGATTTTTTTTCCGCCTGGTTCTCAGTAAGCGAGTGCTTATCTGTTCCCGTGTGAGTAATAGATCTGTACAGAACCGGTCACTTTCAGCCTCTGCAGCATTAATTAAGATTGTCGTGTTGATTTCACACATGGAGCTTCATGCTGCAGAGGCACATTGAAACGACCCGGGTCCCTGAGAAAACCTGGTCTTCAGTTTCTCAGCGTTATGAACTGCAGCTGCGTTTGATAAATGATTCAGACAGTAATGGATCATCTTTATATTCCGTTTGTACAATGAACGTTGATTTATTCCTGTTATCTGTGAATAAAGTGACTTGAACCAGTGTTAGAATAACGCTCGTCTTAACATTCAGCGTCTGGGAACTGTCATGAAATAATATAAAAAGTTCTTAATATTTTCAAGTCAGTGTTTCAGAAATTGATTGAAATTGACTAACCATTTGATTCAGTTTTACCAGAGAACTGGTATATCCATAAGATTACAACCACCTCCTTGTTCCTACACTCACTGTCCATTTTATCAGCTCTACTTACCATATAGAAGCACTTTGTAGTTCTACAATTACTGACTGTAGTCCATCTGTTTCTCTGCATGCTTTGTTAGCCCCCATTCACCTATAGGGCAATTTAGTGTCTCCAATTAACCTGACTGCATGTTTTTCGGACTGTTGGAGGAAACCAGAGCTCCCGGAGGAAACTCACACAGACACAGGGAGAACATGCAAACTCCACACATAAAGGTCCCGGACTGCCCCGCCTTGGGATCGAACCCAGGACCTTCTTGCTGTGAGGCGACAGTGCTACCCACCGAGCCACCGTGCCGCCCATTATTATTATTATTTAAATTTAATTTATTGACCCTTTTCCATATGAGTTGAACAGAATTTTAGTTGTGCCAGTTTTAAAATAGTGCTGATGAATAAAGAAAAAACAATCACAAGTGAAGTATATTAAACTTTCATAAATAATATTTAATTCTAGACAGTTATTGAGATTAACTTGTTGATGTTTTGCTGCAGAGTCACGCCGACTCCCTCCGAATCTCCTCTCAGTTTATATAAACAGCGGCTGGACTAACAGATTATCCTGACATTAATGAATATCTTTCATATTCCAGTCGTACGATGACATTGATTTATTCTCCCTATTTATAAGTCCAGCAAATCGGATTGGAGCTTTTAATCCATGTTATTGTTCTGTCGGTCGGCCTGCTTTTCTTCAGTGACCACGTTTGTTTTTCACTTTCACTGAGATGGATGTGATAAAAAAACTGTTCCTCTAGTTTCTACTTTTATATGGCTAGTTTTTTCTTCCATTACATGCTTTTATTCGGCCCGACGCTTTTATTTAAAATGACTTACAGGTCAGACTGAAAGCAGTCAGACGTACATCAGAGCAATTAAGTCTTAATGCTCTTCTGTGGATCTTTGAACTTTGTTTCTTTGGTTGTTGATTTGCTCTTTTGATTGGAAGCAGCTTGAACAAGTCGACTCGTCCAACATCTGGTTATTCAGCCAGTGAACTCAACATTTGATTTATTTATTATTTTCATGTAGGTGGCGGTGGTCAGCACTGTCACCTCACAACAAGAAGGTTCTGGGTTCGATCCCAGGTGGGCCGGAGTTTGCATGTTCTCCCCGTGACTGAGTGGGTTTACTCCGGGTGCTCCGGTTTCCTCCCACAATCCAAAAACATGCAAGTGAGGTGAACTGGAGATACAAAATTGTCCATGACTGTGTTTGACATTAAATTTGTTAACTGATGGGCGCCCAGGTGGCGCAGCGGGATGTTCCGCTAGCACACCAGCACCGGTCGGCTGGGCGCCATCTGGCGGGCATAATTGCTAGTGCCTGCAGCAGATAATAATTGGCCACCGTATCTGCAGGGTGGGGTGGGTCTTTATACGCTGTGTAAGGACCCTGATTGGTGGAAGAGACGCCTGTGCAGAATGCAGAAGTGAAGAGAAGTGTCGGAAGAGGCGTGTACAGCGACGTGCTCTCCTCAAATGCAATCTGGTATCTCTCAGCAGCGGAAGACAAATTGAGTGTGCTAAATCGGGAGGAAAATGGGGAGAAATTACCTGTCCTGTCATTAATGTAACCAAAGTATGTAAAACATGATGTTAAAATCCTAATTATGTTTTTTTCTTGCTCAGTTGCTCACTGTAGCCTCACAGCAAGAAGGTCCTGGGTTTGATTCCAGGGTGGAGCGGTCCGGGTCCTTTCTGTGTGGAGTTTGCATGTTCTCCCCATGTCTAAGTGGGTTTCCTCCTGTTCTTGACTCATTGAAATGTCCTGTGAGCTGTTTAGTTTTTGTATGTCATGGTTAGCTGGTTTATTTATGCATGTTCTTGGACCTCTCTGATTGTCTTTGAAACTGGGATCTTGTTTTTCATTGAGGTTTGGACTGCCAGTGTTCAGTAGGGTTGACTTGACTTTCAGTTAGATCCAGATGTGAGAACTGAGATCATATTTAATGTAATATTTCTGTGTGGATCGGTGTTAACATTATGGACCACGGACGCTCTGGTATGTCCATATTTGTATAAACTTTCTACCGAATGGCAGGACGAGTTTTTACTGGAGAGACGTCAGTGCAAGCCAGTGGGTGAACTCGCCTTTGCTCTTTCTTCGCCTCAACACGGGTGTCAGGACCCACAGACTCGAAATAAAAGCACTCTTGCTGACTTTTATTGGCAGCGCTGCAGTTTCTCTCTCGCACCGAGTGTTTCTTCTCAGCTGCTGCCAGACATGGTGATTATGTTTTGAAGCAGCTGGAGCTTCGTTCTGCTCCGCCGCTGTGCTTTTTGCCCTTGGTCAGAAGAGACCTCCCAGTGCCATCCGCGAGCTGGAATTAAACGCCGGTGTCAGTGACGGCGCGTTTCCGATGAAGTTGATTTGTCACAGAACAGTGCGGTTGTTGGCTCTGGGATTGAATTTTTTATGACTAAGTGCCGGTCGCATTGTTTTAGTTGGACCGCTGAGAGGATCCTCTAGATTTTACTTACCAGTCTATACAAGTTTGAGTTTGATTTACCATGGTTGATCGACAGCTTTCACTTGATATGGAAATTTCTCTAGTAAATCATGGAAATAACTGAATACAGAAAGTTGTGCAGTTGGTATTTAGGCTTTAGTTAAACACATTATAAGCTAAATAGTCTAGAGCAAGAGTCCCCAACTACCCACAGGCCACCTAACTGACTAGAAGGATTCCAAGTCATTTAAGATGATTAAACTTGCCTGATCATTGAATGAACTTACAAACAAAATACTGTTGTTTATATTGACACAATGTTTTCGTAATAAAAATAAATTCTAAAAGGCTAAAATGCTGCATGTCAACAGGAATATATTTCAGACATAGCATAGCCCACAACTCGCAGGTTTAGGGGTTTATGGGTGTATGTATGTGTATAGATGTATGTGTGTGTGTGTGTGAGTGAGAGAGTTTGCGTGTTTTTGGGTTTGTGTGTGTTTGGGTGGAGTAGCTGTATAGGTGTATGTATATGTATGTGTATAAATGCATATGTGTGGGGGGGTTGAAAGTGGGAGTGTTTTCGGTGGGCATGTTTTTGGGTTTGTTTGTGTGGAAGAAGCTGTGTGGGTGTATGTATGTGTATCGATGTGTGTGTGGGTTTGTGTGTGTGTTAGTGGGTTTGTGTGAGAGTACCTGTATGGGTGTATGTATGTGTATAGATTCATGTGTGAGTGTGTGTGCATGTTTTTGGCTTTGTGTGTAAGTGGGTTTGTGTAGAGTAGCTGTATGTTTGTGTATGTGTATAGATTTGTGTGGGTGCGTGTTTATAGGTGTGTGTGTATGTGTATAGATTTATGTGTGGGTGCGTGTGTATATATGTGTATAGATGCATGTGTGTATGGGTGTGCATGTTTTTGGGTTTGTGTGAGCTTGTGTGTGTAAGTGGGTTTGTGTGGCGTAGCTGTATGTATGTGTATGTGTATACATTCATGTGTGTGTGTGTGTGTATGGGTGTATGTGTGTGGGTTTATGTGTGCTTGTGTGTGTAAGTGGGTTTGTGGGGGTGTAGCTGTGTGGGTGTATGTATGTGTATGTGTGTAAGTGCACATGTGTGGGTTTGCGTCTGCTTGTGTGTAAGTAAGTGGGTTTGTGGGGGTGGAGGGGAGTGTATCGGTGCATGTGTGGGGTGGTGTTTCTGTGTGTGTGTCTGTGTGTTTAATGTTAGTTACTGCATATTTTGCCATATTTAGTCACAGTTGTGTGATATTTGGCTCATTTAGTCTTTAAATCCTTGTTTAAAATGTGCTTATATAATAGTGTGCACTCACTCATGCACTGATAGCGTAGCGCTCTTCTGCTAAAAGCAGTACTGCAGGTGTAAATGCTCTGATTATGCTAAGTGTAAAATCTAGAGTGGTTTATATACCGAGAGCCCTATTTTTACCTTAATGTAGGACATTATGGTTCATATGGACATGGTTCAGATCACTGCATAACCAAACATTAAATCCTGGAAACATTTTGTTTTTGCTTGTAATTCAGTTTGTTTCCAGCAGCATCACACTCAGAATAAAGTTAGTTTAGAGGCAAAAAGTTTATAGAATATTTAAGATACACAATTTTAGAACATTCAACAATGAGCGGATGAATTAGTAGCAGGTGAGGGATCATAAGTCGGTATAAAAGAAGGATCCACCAATGTCTTAGTCTTTGCAAGCAGAAATAGGGCGTGGCTCACAACCTTGTGCCAAATTTAGTAAGAGAACTGTCAATCAGTTAAAAAAGAACATTTGATGTTACTCAGGTGGTTCAGCGGTAAAATACACTAGCACACCAGAGCTGGGATTTGGAATACATCGTATCGAATCTCAGCTCTGCCATCCGGCTGGGCTGAGCGGCTATATGAACGACGTTTGGCTGTTGTTCATCCAGGTAGGGAGTCGGATAGGGACCTCATAACTGATGCAATTACGACCTCTGCTGGCTGATTAATGATGTCTGCACAGAGTAGAGGAATAATGCTGATCAGGGTGTGGCTCCCCGTGCACAAGGCTGATTGGCATGAGAACTCGCCTTGTGCAGATCAGTCGGGTACTGTTCATGTGTCGGAGGGGGAGTGTGTCACTTCGCTCTCCTCAGTCAGAGAAGGGGGTTAGCACCAGTAAAGAGGAAGCATAACGCCAAAATTGGACGCATTAAAATTGGGAAAAAAGGAAGAAAAAAGAACATTTGCAATGCAGGATTGTAAATCATTCAGGTTTGTCACCATCTACTGTACATAATATTGTGAAAAGATTCATAGAATAAGGAGAAATCTTAGTCCATGTGATCTGTCCAGGATTTTTCTGCCTCAGTGTTTCTCAGTGAAATCAGACAACCGAGGCAACCACAACACCAAACAGGATAAATCAGTTTATACGCATAAACATTAAGCACAGAGCAGTGGTAGCTCAGCGGTTAAGGTACTGGACTAATAATCAGAAGGTTGTTGGTTCACGGCCTACTAATACCAGGCTTCCATTGTCTGGCTCTTGTGCAAGGCCCTTAACCTTCAAATGTTGTAACTGTTGCCTCTGATAAAAGCATCTGCTGCTGTAAATGTCAGCACAGGGAACAGCACAACAGCACAATGTGCATCAGACTAAATGTCCTGTCTTTTATTATTATAATATACTGTATATATATATATAGTTTATGCATTTTCTCCTTTTTTTCTCCCTTTTTTACAAATTACAAATTGTTGCACGTTTCTGATTATACCATGTGCCACAATAACAATAGATAAGATCAGGATCTACTTCAAAACATTGTCAGAAAATGAATCTTAAGGAAGTTCTTTTTGTAATTAGCAGCTAATTTCCTGCTGTTTGATGCCTGAAAGACGGAGACACAATACAGATAAAAAGAAAAGATTTTCACACCCTTAAATTACATGCATTCAATTTGAAAGGCTTAATTAAGGAATGAGATCTTAACCATCGATTACATCGTTCATGTCGTGGAGCTAATAAAAGATTTATCTGCATGGACAGCTGGTTTGATTAAGTGTCTGCTCATCTGTAGGGGATTGACAGCCGTTATCTCCTCCAGATCACCGAGACAAATGTGTTGCCCACAAAGGTATCGTGACCTTTTATAGACTTTAAAGGGTTTATCCAGTCATTCTGAGGATCTTTTACCCACTCGAGCCGGCACAGAGGCCCAGCAGGTAGTGTTTCTGCTGAGAACCTCCAGGGTCCCAGAGATCTGTATTCAGACGTTGCCTTCTGTTTATGTTAACCCATCCAGGGTTGTGGTGAAAATACTGGAAGAAGATAGAAACACACGCTGAGCATGCTGAAGAGCTCAGTGACTGTTAATGTGGTACTGACATGGTAGAATGCTTGAATTGCCTCGGTCAAGTGAGTAAAAGTGCTATCTGTCTGTGGTTGTGAAACTGCAGAACTGAGTTCCAAACTGTCTCAAACATGCATCAAAATAAAGAACTGATCACTTTAAAGTCAAGAATTGGGTTTTAATGGTTGGTGTAAGTGTTGGTAGATGGATAGATAGACAGACAGACAGACAGACAGAAACATAGACAGGCAGACAGATAGACAGACAGGCAGACAGACCGATCGATCGACTGGCCGACCAACAGACAGATACTGTAGACAGATAGATAGATACATTCATTAATCAATTGACAGACAGACTGATCGATAGACAGACAGACAGACAGAGATAGATAGATAGATAGATAGATAGATAGATAGATAGATAGACAGACAGACAGACAGACAGACAGACAGACCAATCGATCGACTGGCCGACCCACAGAAAGATACTGTAGACAGATAGATAGGTTTATTAATCAGTCGACAGACAGACAGACTGATCGATAGACAGACAGACAGACAGACAGACAGAGATAGATAAATAGGCAGACAGATAGACAGGTGGAAAGACAGACCGACAGATAAATAGACAGACAGACAGACAGATAGATATACAGGCAGACAGTACGACAGACAGATAGATAGATAGATAGATAGATAGATGGATAGATGGATAGATAGATAGATAGACAGGCAGACAGACAGATAGATATAGAGACAGACAGGCAGACAGACAGATATATAGATATATAGATAGATATACAGACAGACAGACACAGAATGATAGATAGATAGATAGATAGATAGATAGATAGATAGATAGATAGATAGATAGATAGATAGATAGATAGGCAGGCAGACAGACAGACAGACAGACAGACAGATATATAGACAGATAGATATACAGACAGGTCCTCTCTTTTTACAAGATCCAAAAAAGTTTGTGTAAAAGACTAATCATAAAGATATATGCTATATATTACAAGCTTTGGACATTAGTCAATTAGGTCTGTGCAGATGCCGGTCCGGCTGATAGCACCACTGAGATTCAAACCCTGGATAACCTGATTTCAGCAGAGGTGGGCTAGTGTATTTTACCGCTTTGCCATTCAAGCGCCCAAAAGTAAATACTTTACAAATTTAGAAGAAAGCCTTCCTAGGTGAGTGGAGGCTGTTATGGCAGCACAGGGGGTCAACTTCAAGGTTTAAGATATAGTGGGCTTCATTTATACAGCTGCACTATTTAGGAGTTCACATATGCACAGACCCGTGTATAATTTCGTTTACCGCACTGGCTGTCATTTTTCTGAACCAAGTGACCAACCCATTGGCTTTTATTTACATGAAGCCGTTGGCTGTCAGGACCCTTTGAATCCGCTCCAGCGCGTTTTCACAGCTGTAATTGAATTTCACTGAACCACAAAGTGAAGACTTGCCGTGTGATGTCCACTGTAAAATATGGATGGTCAGACCTACAGCCAAACCGCATGATGAAACTTCATCCCTGGCCTGATGAAACACCATTTCACTGCCTCGTCCGCACATGCTTAGGGCTTTTTACCATTTCTGTCCTCTGCTTATATGGACGACATTCAATTTTTATTAAATCACAGAATTTGTTGAATAGATCTTGAGGCCGCACAGGAATAAATAAATTCAGAGTTCATTCTCCAGCATGCAGGCTTGTTAGGGTGAGTTGTGTTATTTTTTTATTTCTTTCCTGAGTGTAAGCAAACACACTCATGCTTTTTCTTGGCACGGTCTCTGAAGGTTACCTGGAATAAATTTTCAGAAATCTTTGCTATTCTGTGGGTGAAGTCATGGCGAAAATGTCCTGGTTCTGAGGATTGTAACTTCTGGAGCTGAAGAGCGTTCCCATGCGTTACGGCTAACCTCATTTTCATCCATGCAGTCGAGAGCGTCACACATGGATCTGGTTAGCTGCAGAGTCAGGTTCTTCTGAGGAGATTTTGAGGAGATTGTCCGTTCCAACACCTGCCATCCATCCTTGTACCTGCTGCTGAGGCTCCGGCTGGAGTGTCTGTGTCAACAAGAAAATGGCTTTAAAAATAACATATAATAATAACATATAATAACTAGGGTTGTCACATGCGTAAAATTTTGAATCGAGATTAATCACGATTAAAGAGCCAAAGTAATCGTGCGACTGCAAAAATAAGCAAAATGTGAACAGTTATGCACATTTTTATTGCAAGAAAATGTTTACCAATAAAAAATTTAATAAAATTATGATAAAAGGATTAAATCTAAATTATCTTTAGAAAGCCGGCCAATGCCTATATAGAGTTGTTAACAGCTACCCATCTTTCAGCCAGTTATTTAAAAAGACAAGTCTGTTCACATTATGTGGCAAAAGTGAGGATCTTTTCCTGTTCGTAACCCTGCCACTGAAAACAGGCGCTCAGGGTACTACAATCAACCATTTCTGGATGCAACACGTATAACGTCATGTCGACCCACATCGTTAAGTTAAAGCATCTACAGTCCATTGCGATCCATTTAACACCAGTGTTTGTAATGTTCCCACGATGTGTACAGTTCATGGGCTTTCCATCCAAATGAAATAAAGTCGTCTGAGCTCATTTCGCCTGTAACGCGTATACGTGTGCGCAGACGCCTGACGAGACAAATGCGTGCTCTGATTGAAGCATCAGTTAATAACTGTCATTTAGTCTAGTGATGATTTCTCACGCTTTTTGAAAACAAAGAATTTTGCAATATGTAGCAGCTGGGTGCTGGTCTGTCAGAGGGTATCAGATTCACTCTTTGGGACAATTAAGAGTAGCCATTCCTACTACTAAGGTTTTAACCCAGTACCTGTGTGGCACCCTCACTATGTTCTGTGCTGGATGCCAGTTGCATCCAGTGTTCAAGTGATGTACTAAAATCCCACTCCTATCTACTCATGACAAATGTAAACCTCTTTTTATGGGATGGATGAAGGAAATGGTGGCATTTTTACATTTACAGCATTTAGTAGATGATGTTACTAAATACAATCCAAGCACATGAGGGTTAAAGGCCTTGCTCAGGGGCCCAACAGTGGCGCAGTCATGGGTCTTCAGTACCTTAACCACAGAACTATCGCTGCCTGTATTAATAAATCCCTTTATTTGATGTTAAGCTGTATTTAGTAGTTTCTTGGTTCTTTGTTTGAATCATATAATTTGATGTTTCTTTATTACTGGGTTCCATATTTTCATTATAATTTTATTCTATTGTCTATTTATTCATTTATTTATTTAAACCGACTGTGTTATCCTGGTCAGAGTTGCACTGCATCTGGTGTCACTTGGACATTGTTGTAATACAATTATAATACACCCACTGTAGGGACAGTGGTAGCCTAGTGGGAAGGGCTTTGGGCTATTAACTAAAAGGTTTGAATCCCAGTTTTGCCATGCAGCCACGGTTGGGCCCTTGAGCAAGGCCCTTAATCCTCTCAGCTCCAGGGGCGCTGTACAATGGATGACCTTGCGCACTGACCCCAGCTTCCAAACAAGCTGGGATATGCGAAGAAAGATTTTCATTGTACTGAACACCTGAATATGTATATATGACAAATAAAGGCATCCTATCCTATCCCTGTCCTAGGAGCCCGACTTATAGGTGAGTAATCATAATGAACACAGGGCCCAAAGTAACAAGTAGGCGGCATCTTAGATAGTGCACAAGATGTGGTTTGGGATGCACCCAGTAAATCATTGTTGAACCCTGATCACATGACTACTGCAGACTGTGCTGTAGCATTAAAAAAAAATGCAAAATGGATCCCAGGACAATGCAACATTTCTAAAGAAAACATTAATTTGCAAGATTTGTTTTGTTAATTACAGTTTCTTTTGCATGTTTAGGTGATTTATTGCTTTTCAGTTTTGGTATGGAATTGAAAAATGAAAAAAAAAAAAAATCACGGCCAAATTCAATTTCAGCCCCATTTAAAGCCAGATTTTCCAGTGACTTTCCCCAGATGCCAAATCTTGTTAAGAGACTGGGGACTGGCAAAGCAAGATAAGCACACAGACCAGGTTCTGCGAACCACTAACCACACTCTTATGTAGCTGTGTTGTTTAGAAGCGAGTGCTTTTGCATTCAGAAAATATAGAACAGACACGGTAGTAGTCTAGATATTTCTTTTCTATTCTCAGACATTAAAGGAAATTGGTTTTTTATTGCTCTGGATTAGCTTTTTTAGCTGGATTAGCTTTTTTAATCCTTCCAGTTCTAACATATTAATACCAAAGCAGCTTCAGCTATGGGTTTTATTATTCGTGTAATTATTTTAACTACATTTACATTCATGACAGGAACGGTAGTCACTCATTACACAAGGTTCATCAGTACACAAGGTTATATCCTTGTACACAGTCATGGACAATTTTGTGTCTCCAATTTACCTTACTTGCATGTCTTTGGACTGTGGGAGGAAACCGGAGCACCTGGAGGAAACCCACGCAGACATGGGGAGAACATGCGAACTCCACACAGAAAGGACCCAGACTGCCCCACCTGGGGATTGAACTCAGGACCTTGTTGCTGTGAGACGACAGTGCTACCCACCGTGCCGCCAGAGCTCCATTTAAACTTGTTTTGTGCGGGTAAAAAGATGCAGTCAGTGCTGCACATGTGTCGGAGGGGGCGTGTGTTAGTCACGACTCTTCTCGGTCAAGAGTGGAGGTCAACATCAGTAGAGAGGAAGCGTAATGCAATTGGGTGATTGGATACGACTAGATTAGGAGGAAAATTGGGAAAAATGCTAAATGTGGTGGATACCTGCTAGAGTGTGTGTCAGTCTATTGCAGGGCACCACATACACACACACACACACACACATTTGCTTTCTCACTCACACTGAAACTCTAATTTATAGCAGCCAACCCACCTTCTGTAAAGAAAGAACAATGTAACACAAAACGTAGCTTTAGAAAAAGTAGAAAGACTTTGGCTGAACACATTTCCAGCGTTCAGATAACATTTGGACTGCAGATATGAGGGGTCCTGTGGTTTGATTTTCCATTTTTAGACATCAAAGGAAATTGCTTTTGAATTGAACTGTTTCCTTTGCAGGATTTTTTTATTTATTGTCTCGTGCACAGTTTCGTCTGATGTTTCAGTATTAAAGCAAATCAGAAACACCGGGTGTTGGACAGATATGCACCCTGCTTTGCTACCACTCAAACACACACACATACACACACACACTTACATTTGTTACTTACTTACACTTATACACAATATAAAGCAGCCTATCCACCTACTGCATGATTCTGGGAGGTGTGAGAGAACTCCAGCTGAGTTCTAGACACATTTCCAGGATATTCAAAGCAAACAGGGTGCAGCTGATCACTATGTAAAGAGCCGTAGCAAAGATTCTGAGTACTAATATTTGATAATAAGTGATTTCAAGATTAAAAGCACTGACGGGTGAGGTGAGTAACGTGATCTTGTTACACTGGCACCCATCATTAAGGTCCTACCTAATTCACGCCCGGGAAAATCGCATCACGGATCGTGAAATGAGCCATTTCTCATAATTCAAAATTCAAAAGGCGGTACTAGGCGGTACTAGCAATCATACAGTAATTACGATAGTGTAACAGACTTTTCTGTGGTGTAGTGAGCTGACAATGTTTGATGTGTGCTTACGTATTGAGTTCACTTTGTCCCTTTGGGGATTCATAATCAAAGAAAAAGTGGCTTCTCTACACACGTGATCATCTCTGTATTCTGTGCTGCGCCTCAAAAGAACAAGCCAGTAAAGTATTCTGTTCCTGATAGTTTGTCTATGTACAGTTTATTTATTTCTTTGTTAACTAAGCAAACTAAAGAAGGTTACATTAGCAATCGGTTAGACAAAATGTCCAAGATCGGGTAACCAATTGATTCTGTGGACACAGAGGTGTGTTAGGTTAGCTGTACTGTGTATTATAGCTTCCATTTATTCTATCATTCAATTTATAAGTGTTATTTAATGACTGTGGTGAAAAGCTGGGATAGGATTCAGCACCCCCCTGGATAAGCGGTTAAGAAAGTGAGTGAGTGAGAATTAAGCACATTTGCCAGTGAAGTTAGTAGGACCCTACACATCATGCACACTAGTATACCTCCACTGTGGCAAAGGTTTTTGTGCCGTTAATGCAGCACTGTTAGGCACATGGTTTTAATAAGAGGTCACAGTTTGGCTGCTCATTTCTCATTAAAAGCAAACTCTTGCCTTCGTCACTAAGATTACTCCTTTTACTGGGATTATTCCTGCATGTCAGTTCCTGTTAGGCTGATACTGAACATTTCTAATAGGAACTTCACCCTGGATTGTGTCTCTAATCACATGTAAGGAGGCAAGCAGGGGTGAAATGGATCTCTTCCTGAAGCGCTGTGTGTTTTAGGGACCCCCGTGGTCCCAACTGTATGTTCTGGATTTGTGGAACTGGTGGTTCAGATGGCAGTTTCCAAATGGCGAATGATGGGTTTGTGTAGTCTGTGAGATCAAAACCTACAGTCCCGTACAGTCTCCCGATCCCGCTCTGTAACACTCCTGAGAGAATCGGTGCATTGAAACGTTTCTGACTTTGGATGCCCTTGAATGCTCTATTATTGCTACTCGTCTGCTTGTGCCGGAGCAGATTACCATACGATAATCCCCTTGCCAGCTTCAGGCCTGGCCTCCGTGCGTCTCTGTGCATTAGGCATGACCGTGAGAGTTCCGAACTGATTGAATCATCCTCGGCATCTCACTGACGATGACAAGAGGCCTTATATATACCGAGGAGGAAGTCCTGTAATATATTTTAGATGAGCTTTCTCTGACACTCAGGTGAGTTTGCACAAGCTAAACAAACAGCAGGGGATGAACGTCGCTCACTAGCCAGTAACACAGAACAACCTGGAGTAACCTTGAAGAACTTGGTGATTACAGTACTTTTTTTCCAACATGCACTTTTACCTGCAGAGGGTTTTGGGATGAAAAAACCCAATGTGTGGATTCTTACTGTGAATTATTTGATCAGAACGGTCCGTGTACCTTTGGTCATTCGTTTGTCACTTTAAATCCCAAAGTTGAAAAACAAGAAAACGAGCCGTTTTTTGGTTGTTGTTTCAAAAAACAGTATTGAAATGGTCGCTCAGGTGGTGCACCGGTAAAAACAAACGCTGGAACCAGAGCTGGGATCTCGAATGCATCGTATCGAACCTCAGCTCTGCCTGCCGACTGGGCTGAGCGACCACATGAACAACGATTGGCCTGTTGTTCAGATGGGCGGGACTAAGCCGAATGGGGTCTCTCTATCATGACTGGTGCAATTACAACCTCTGCTGGCTGATTGGTGGCGCCTGCACAGAAATGAGAAAAGAGTGATCTCAGGGTGTGTCTCTCCATACACAACGCTAAGGCTGCACTGCACTCGTCAAAGTGTAGGTGATAAGATGCATACAGTATGCTGCACACGTGTCGGAGGGGGCGTGGGTTAGCTTCGTTCTCCTCAATTAGAGCAGAGATCGGCATTGGTGGAGAGGAAGCATGACGCAATTGGGCAATTGGACGCGCTATAAAGGGGGGGGGAATGCATTTAATCGTTTCAAGATCAAAAATCAAATAACAAACAAATTGAAAAATTGATCGTATTTTAATTTTCCGAAATCAACATTTTCTATCAGTTTAACCGAAAATAAATGCGCAATCATATGCACACACTAACATGCGTATATTTTATATACGTGTATAGACAGTGTAAATCAAGCACAAGTGTTGAGAAAGTAATAATTATGTAACAACACGTCCCCTGCTGTTCTGGATTTTGTGTTTTATATGTGACGTGCAAAATATTTGCTCTATCTTCAAAAAAAAAACATTATGGGGAAGCGTACTGGACGTTGTACACCGCCAAGGAAACCCACACAGACAACAGTAGAAAGAAGCAGCACTCAGAACTCAAACCCAGGACCTTAGGAGCCGGAATTTGATTAGAATAAAGAAAAGTCTTTAATGTTTGGGATTTTTATTATTTATGGACTTTTTTTACTCTAATAAACTCAAATAAACAAACAATCGTGTACATGTTGGGCGGCACAGTGGCTCGGTGTGTAGCACTGTCGCCTCACAGCAAGAAGGTCCTGGGTTCGATCCCCAGGCGGGGCGTTCGGCAGTCCGGGTCCTATCTGTGTGGGGTTTGTATGTTCTCTCGTGGGTTTCTTCCGGGAGCTCCGGTTTCCTCCCACAGTCCAAAAACATGCAGTCAGGTTAATTGGAGACACTGAATTGTCATATAGGTTAATGGGTGTGTGTGTGTGTCTGCCCTGTGATGGACTGGCGCCCCTGTCCAGAGTGTTACTGTGTGCCTTGCGCCCATTGAAAAGCTGGGATAGGCTCCAGCACCCAACGACCCTAATTGGATAAGCGCTTAAGAAAGTGAGTGAGTGTGTGTGTACATGTTGTAGCTAATTTGGGCACCAAATTAATTTCAGGACCTTAAATTGCTTGAAGGAAGCTTACAAAAGCAGAATACATTTTCAAATTACACGTTAATCTTAGCTAAATTGAAAAGGTACCACTAATTTGCTAACTAATCAATTAAGGCGGACCATTTCCAGCTGGAATCTCCCTGTATTGGCCTGATAAACTGCAGTTCTTTGAGAAATATTCATATTTTTTAATAAATTACAGTTTCAACTAATGTTTTCCTTATTTTTGGATACTAAGTCATAATTCCAGGGAAAGTTTTTGTTATTTTGAGGTTTAAAATTCCAAGAAATGATCTCATTATTTTCTAATACTGAGCCATCACTCGAGGACGCGGCCTCATTAGAGAACACGTTTCTTTCTCTCATGTCGTGGAAACGGTTTCTGAGCTCTGACAGTTGAATGAGAGAGAAGCCATATTGTGGAAAGTAGATTTGAGTATCAAGTAAACGTGGGTGAGTGGATAAAAATGTCTCAGATGCTTCTGAGATCCAGTGTAGTCCTGCAAAACAAGATTAATCTGGCCTTGTTTACTTGTTTAGGAAAAGCACTCTGCGCAGCAGCTAATGACATAACAAGACGCCCAGACTGTCGCCTACCCTCATGCCCGTTCAATTCAGTCATGATTAAATACAAGTGTGGAGATTTGTCAGCTGTGCCGTTAGCCTGTCATCATCACTGATTGGTCCTCATTCTTTCCCATGTTGTCTTCTCCTCACCCTTCATCATGGTGTTTTGTTTCATGCTGGGATATTCAAGGTGAGATTAGGCAGCTGTCCTGCACCTGACATGGGTGATCATCCCGCCACTAGCATGAGGTCATGGCTGTGATGCTAATTACGAATACCGCTATTCCAGTATCCTGTTGAGAGGAATGTTAATGCAGCGCCAGAGATTTTTCATGTGGATGCTTGACCGATGGCCAGCGCTGATCTGATGCTCTGAAACAGAGAATCTGTCAAGAATCTGATCTGATTTTGTCCTGCCTCACAGCAACCTATGGCTACACTACTGCACATTTCTGAATTTGATCAGAATGGAAAAGTCTTTAATGTTTGTGCTTTTTATTATTTATGGTAGTCATACTTACTCCAATAAACTCAGATAAACAAAGATTTGTGTGCAAATTGGACCTGATTCAGGCATCAAATTGATTCCAGGACATTTAATGCCCGATTGCATCACGCTTCCTCTCCACCAATGTCGCTCCCTGCTCTGATTGAGGCTAACCCACGCCCCCTCCGACACATTGGCAGCAACAGTATGCATCTTATCACCTACACTTTGACGAGTGCAGTGCAGCTCAGCGTCGTGTACGGAGAGACACACCCTGACAGCAATCGTTTCTCATCTCTGTGCAGGCGCCATCAATCAGCCAGCAGAGGTCGTAATTGCACCAGTCATGGGAGAGAGACCCCATCCGGCTTAGTCCCGCCCATATCTGAACAACAGGCCAATCGTTGTTCATGTGGCCGCTCAGCCTTAGCCGGAAAGCAGAGCTGAGATTCGATATGATGTATTCGAGATCCCAGCTCTGGTTCCAGCGTGTGTTTTTACCGCTGCGCCACCTGAGCGGCGTTTAATTGCTTTTATGAAGCTTGCAAAACCAGAATGAAGCCTCAAGTTACAAGTTGGTCATAGCCAAATTATAAAGCTACCACTAATTTGTGAACTGAACCACTAAAGTGGACCATTTTCAGCTGAAATCTCCCTGTCTTGGCCTGATAAACTGCAGTTTATTTAAATATAAATATTTTTTGATCAATTATAGGTTTAAGTGATATTTTCCTTATTTTGGGGTCATGGCTCTGATGCTAATTACAAACATTGCTATTCCAGTATCCTGTTGAGAGGAAAATATTTCATGTGGATGCTTGACCGATGGCCAGCGATGTTCTAATGCTCTGAAACAGAGAATCTGTCAAGAATCTGATCAAGTTTTGCCCTGCCTCACAGCAACCCAGTTGACGCTCTTCCAGCTTGTGGTGCCAAGTTATATTAAACCTGATAATGGCAGCTTAAAGGTGGATGGGGTAAAGATCTGGCTCTAGTTGTACAACAGGATTTCTTAATCTGCAGCCCATGGAAGGTTTGTGGGCCTTCACATATGAAGGTGATAGGAAGCAGTCGATGCATGTAAATATAGAATTTTAAAAACAAATGACATGACTTTTCTACATCGTCACCTACCAATAGATTTTTCCAGAGTCGTACCAACTTGTAATGACTTTTGAAATTATTTTGGTTGAGTGCATAGCCACTGATGCAGCTTTCACATCATCATCACATGACAATTTTCTTCCCCTTAAAGCGTCCTTGAGTTTCCAAAAAGGTGGAAATCTGATGCGGCTAAATCCGGACCATAAGCGTCTCTCAGACACGACCAGGAGACTATTCCTCCCACCCTCACCGTTTCCAACAAGAACATAAAAGTGCTGAAACTTTTTGAAGATCCCTTGTAGAAAAAAGTTTGGGTACAATTTGGGGTCAATACCAGCCAGTTCTAATATTAAGTTAATATTTATTTAAGCCTTTCAGTTTTTATTTTGAACACAGATTGTTGATTTTTTTCCCCCTGAACAAAATAACAGTGAAATGGTGTAACTATCAAAATAGATGTGCAAATATGAAGACATTAATTAGATAGACTTAGTACTGGTATTGGTACTGGTACCCAGTATACGCCGGTACTTCAGAATCTGGTGTCAGTATCAGAAAAGAAATAACTTCAACCCTCAGCCTAGTAAAATGTAGGTGAATTTTCACAACCGGCTTCTATCAACACCTCGTACACTTTAAACTTCTGTATTTTTCTATCCAGCTTTACAGGATCTTAATAAAAAACAGACTAACTCAGCCCGGCGCTGGATTCTGGACCTCGCCTCATTGTGTGGAGTCAGAGGTAATTAAGTGCATATGTAAATTTGAACTGGTGTATTAAATAAAGCTGCGAGTCAGTTCTTTAGCTTGACTGGCAGTGTGATTGGATTTTTCTCTTTATTGCAGGCGAGAGGCCTCATGCTTAAGCTAACACAATCCTCGATTAGTCTGTTATTGATCTAATTCATTGGAGAAGGGGAATCATTTCGACCGCTCTTAGCTTTCACTGCTCCTGGCATTAATCATTTCTCCGAATACCCAACCTGGAGTATTTAATTTTGACCCCGTCCTCCTTTTTATCATGTCGTTTCCTTTCTTGTTATAGAGATATACAGGTTTCTGACGGGCGTATTTTGAGGAGCTATTAATCCGTCTCTTGGCTGGCATGTGAGAATGTACCGTGGATATTAGAGCGTGGATTATGGGCACATACCTCATCATAATTACATCTGACCACCTGACGCATGGGAAATAGACTCGGCCTTGTTGAGCACGAGAAGCGACGGCCACTTGTCTGTCGCTGCCCTGCACTCTCCCTCCCTGTCTGAAAGATTAAATAGTTATTTACGAGCTCTCTGATGGATTCTGGGTATTACCCAGAGCCTTTATTAGGGATAATACCCCCCTATTTACACACACTATATTATCAGGGACATTGACGAGAAGCCTGGTGGGCACAGCTGAGCGACCGCAGCTTAAATGTACTGTCGGAAACATCAGCTGAAATAAAGCCGCTGACTGATGCCTTTTGAGCCACGTGGCCGAGTTTACTCGCCCGTTTGGACAGTGGACACCTGCATCTGTGTGGCATTTAGGCATAAATTGCATTGTCAGTGGAAAGAATCCTTGACATGGGCTACATATTTATAGCTCCCTCTTAGCTTTGCATGTCGGGGGTAATGTGAGACGTGTGTGATGGGCAGCAAGCGCGTCCTCCCGGGCGTCTAGTACTGTAACCCAAGACAGTTACGAGCTTTAAAACGGCCCTGTCCCGTCTACATTAATCATATCACCGGCTTAGGAGGTGGACCGGGCACATAACCTTCTTGACCGCGTGGTTGGGGAATATTTGGCGTGACGGTCAGGGCGGCACTCAGAGAATCGTAAATCACCTTTCTCCGAACCCTGGTTCCACGTTAAGAGGAGGTCGAGACTGTGCAGACCCGTCGCCCTTGATGGAAAAGAACACAGCAACCCTATCTAAGAGTCTAATATAATACCAGTGATATGTGACAGGATCCAGTTTCCAGTGTCCTTAGACTGGAATTCATGTCGACGTAAATAGTTCATCCAGAAAATGTTCTTAAAGTTTTTATTTTAAATGTTTAGCTTCTATTTCAGTGTTATTTACTGGTTCACTATTTTGCGTTTTTGCATTGTGATTGTTTCACACTTGTAAGACACCATGTACGACCTGCAGTCACTTACCTTCAGAGCAAGGTAACATGTTGTTGTCTCCTCTCGACCTTGGTAAAGAAACCAATGTTCCATCTGCTGTTTATTATACTATTGTATGTAAGCATCTCTTAGACCAAAGAACATCATTCTGAAAGGCTAAGGGGTTATCAAGGTATTTTTGGTTAATAAAAGAGCATTTATGTTCCTCTTAATTAGCAGTGATGTCCTTCTAATTGTCACTAATCTTTTTCTGATGGTTTAATCCTCACCTTAGTTGAGGTGAGCAAAGCCTTCAGCTTCTCAGACATTCATAAGGGGTCTTTTGTCAATTCCTAAGAAGGTTCTCCATGTACTGGCCACTTCTCGGGTTAAAGAAACTCCAGCATCCTGCACAGAGTTCTGACCTCAGCCCCACTGACCAGCTTTGGAATGAACCGGAACATCAACTGAGGCTTCCTTGCCCAACATCAGTGTCCAGTCAAGCCCTTGTCTTGTGAGAAGCTTTCTCAGAAGAGTCGCTCATTGATTTCATCCAACTACCCGACTGCATTACGCTTCCTCTCTACTGATGCTGATCCCCACTGCTGATTGAGGAGAGCGAGATTGTTACACGCCTCCTTCGACACGCGTGCAGTAGCCGGCTGTCTCTTTTTACCTGCACGAGGCGAGTTCATATGTGGATAAGCTATTGTGTATGGAGAGCCAAACCCTGATCACATTATTCCTGCCACAGCCACCCTGTATGAACAACAAGCCAGTCGTTGTTCATGTAGCCACCCAGCCCAGCCGGATGGCAGAGCTGAGCTTTGAACAGACGAGTTGGAAATGTCAGCTCTGGTGTGCTAGCGTGTTTTACCGCTGCACCACCTCAGCGGCCTTACAATTTGGGATGTTAATGTTATTTTGCGACACGGTGGCTTAGTGGGTAGCACTGTCGCTTCACAGCAAGAAGGTTCTGGGTTCGATCCCCAGGCAGGCTGGTCCGGGTCCTTTCTGTGCAGAGTTTGTATGTTCTCCTCGTGTCTGCATGGGTTTCCTCCGGGAGCTCCGGTTTCCTCCTACAGTACAAAAACATGCAGTCAGGTTAATTGGAGACACTGAATTGCCCTATAAGTGAATGGGTGTGTGTATGTGTGTGTGTGGGTCTGCCCTGCGATGGACTGGTGTTCTGTCCAGGGTGTTACTGTGTGCCTTGCGCCCATTGAAAAGCTGGGATAGGCTCCAGCACCCCCCTTATCCTAATTGGATAAGCGGTTAAGAAAATGAATGAATTAATTAATTAATTAATGTTATTTTGGCCATTAGGGGTTTTTTCACCCTGCAACCTGTGTTTTTGGGGTGGGCTACAGACCCACTGTAACCCAGACCAGGATAAAGTTCTATCCTAATGGTCTTAATAAAGATATGGTTAGGTTTAGGTATGCTAGATTATTCATGTTTGAAACTGTTTGTGGTTGACTTGGTGTCTGTAATACTCTTCTCTCTTGTGTGGCTGTAGTAAACGCTCAGGTAGAACTTCGGAAGCAGCAGATTTACCGTGTTTTAGGTGAAATCTCGTTCTCGCCCGTTGTAGCACCACCCCGCCCCAGCTGTTCCCACCGAGCAGACTTTGTTGAAACTTTACCTCCTTAAGCTGTGTGTTCTCATGTTCCCGAGTTGTCCCCTCGTTAAAAGAGCCAAAAATGTTTTGTCATGTAACGTGATCTTCAGAGCTTCTTCTTCGACTTCATTCCTGACGTTCCAGAGGAATCTGAAAACATCTCACCTCTGAAAATCTCACCACTGATGGCTCTGAGAATCCACCGTACATGTGGTAAATTTTTATCCCTTCGATCTAAATCTCAACTGTTGCAAATGTAAAGAAACCCTTAGATTTTTTTATTTTGCTGACAAGATTTCGTTCTTTTGTCTCCATGCGTTTACATCTTAGGTCAGACTTAGCTATTGGGCTTCCAAAATCATGGTTCAGTTCAGATAATCATGACAGGGTGTGTCCACCACATTTCATCATTGTTCTGTGCTATACTTAGATCATAGTTCCTTCAAAAAAGCTATTTGGACGTTGTGATTTGTACACATCTGTATTTAGTTGTGTGTATTTTACCCTAATAAGTAAGTAAGTAAGTAAGTAAATTTTATTTATAAAGCACTCTTAAAACAACTTACATTGACCAAAGTGCTGTACATCGAACAAGCATACATAAGACACCATTATGTTTAATAGACTAAACAATTATAATTACCACGGCTCCTCACTGTTCAAATGCCAGCTTATAAAAGTATGTTTTTAGGAGTGATTTAAAAACAGCGGCCGAAGGTGCTTGTCGAATATTAGGAGGTAGAGTGTTCCATAGCCTCGGAGCATAAACTGCAAATGCACGATCACCTTTTAGCTTCAAACGAGCCCTAGGAACAGTCAACAAATTCTAAGTGGCTGATCTTAAAGATCGCTGTGCAGTTGTGGGAGAAAGCGTACCACCGAGATAAGCCGGGGCTTGACCATTAAGCGCTTTAAAAACAAATAAAAGCACTTTAAACTGAATCCTGTGCTGAACAGGCAGCCAATGTAGTGAGGCAAGGACGGGTGTAATATGGTTTCTTTTCTTGGTATTAGTCAGTAACCTTGCTGCTGCATTCTGGACCACCTGTAAGCGCTGCAACAGAGACTGACCAATCCCAATATACAGAGAAATAAGAAATAAGCCAAAACATAAAAACCACCTGTCTAATACAGCATGTTGTCAAAACAGCTCTGACCCACCAAGACTTGGTCTCCTTAAGACCTGTGGTATCTGGTACCTGTATGTTAGTAGCAGCTCCTACAGCTTCTGTGCTGTTGTGAGGTGGATTGTCCTACAGTGAATCCTGGATCTGTCTGAATTATGGAAAAAACAGGATTTGTTGGACCAGTCAACCTATTTGCATTTCTGATTTCCAGTTCCAATGCCTGCATGCACATTGTAGCTGCTTTTAACGATAGACAGGAGTTAGCATGGGCACTTTGACTGGCATGTGACTACACAGCCCTGAACACAGAAGGATTCAATGCAGTGTGTTGTGACAGATTCACATCATCACCAGACTTAAAATGATCTGCAGTTTGAGCCGCAGTAGCTCTTCTGTTGGATCTTACCATATTACATAACTTTAATGAGCTTTATGTGGCAACAGTGGCATAAAGGTTTGTCAGTCCTCAGATCATTGTTGGTGGGTACTTACTACGACTACCTGTGGGCACCTAATGCTGTTTAGAAGATGCTTCAACCCAGTTTTCTCTATGCTGTAACCACAATTATTATTAAATTGGCTCTGCTCTGCATATTTTTGGGTCAGTTCTAGTGTTTTAAACGTAAAAGTAACTAGATCTTCATCTGCTATATGATAGCTGAGCTTTTTAAGGATCACTGTTCGTACCTTTATACAGTGTTCAGCACTGATTCAGCAGGACTGAGATCTTGTAATGAAGTCTGTCAGCTCTGAATGAGATTTATTAACGCTGAGCTTCATGCTGCATTACTCGTAACGAATGCTCACTAACTACATCACTAATTTACACTAATGCTGTAAATAAATACATTTAGGCGTCAGCCTTAATTTAATAACCTGCACCAGTGTTTCCATCTTTTTACAGACCCCAAATTTCTCCTGTATGCTGCACCCCAAAATGCCAGTTTCTTTTTAAAAATAAATTAGAAATATTCACCCCCCCTTTTTACTTAGTAATTTCTATTTTTTTATTATAATTATGCTAATATTTTATGCTTATACACAGATCAGCCATAACAATAAAACCACCTCCTTGTTTCTACACTCACTGTCCATTTTATCAGCTCCACTTACAATATAGAAGCACTTTGTAGTTCTACAATTACTGACTGTAGTCTATCTGTTTCTCTGCATGCTTTGTTAGCCCCTTTCACCCTGTTCTTCAATGGTCAGGACCCCCACAGGACCACCACAGAGCAGGTATTATTTAGGTGGTGGATCATTCTCAGCACTGCAGTGACACTGACATGGTGGTGGTGTGTTAGTGTGTGTTGTGCTGGTATGAGTGGATAAGACACAGCAGCGCTGCCGGAGTTTTTAAACATCTCACTGTCACTG